>NC_133664.1:180894590-180977962 GCF_037893015.1 Macrotis lagotis | reverse complement strand
TTATACCATTAAGTGACTGGGTAGGGTGAAGGGCTGTCTTCTCTTCTCTAACCCTATGACCCTGAGAGGGCTTTGGCACTGAAGTTTTATTTTAGTTAATTTTGTTTCCTGAGTTCTAGGGGCAGGAGATTTGGCTATGGCTAGATCCTTGGAGGCAGGATTCTAGGTTGCACATATAGTAGTCAACCTAATAGGGAGACTGAGAAGCCAGAGTCCAAGGGAAAGGTTTTGGATTTGAAACTTGGTGGGTCTGTAGTAAATTGGAACTGAGCTAAGCCCTGAATCTAATCTCTTCTTCCTGCCTTTCCCTGTCACCTTTCCCCTGGGATGGTGTACTGTATGAGAGTGATTATGTCCCCAGGTATAGAAGTAAATATTCCTTTATAAAAGCCAATCTGAATATTAATTAAATGGAACTAGAGTATAGTGGACCCCCTGAAATTATTCGAGTAATTAATTACATTAGTAAGGACTGGAGTGAATAGTAGAGTCTAGATACTCTTACAAGGACACCAGAAAACCCTGGAGGAGGAGTAAAATGTAACAGCATTGGGGGCCAGGGTGATAACTATTACAGAAGTTTTTGGTTCATTGGTTTGACAGCAGCAACTATTCACCAAAGGCATTAGAATATCCGACTATAGACCCTTCATTTAGAGGGTGGGATTAGTATGGTTCAGTTGAAAGATGCTGGAATTTGAATCCCTGCCCTGAAATTAATTAGACGTGTAATTTTGGGCAAATTTCTCTGGTCCATGGTTCCTTCATCAGTAAAATTAAAGAGTTAAGCTAAATAACCTCTAAGGTCCCTTCCAGTTCTAAATCATTGATTCTATGATGAACTAAAAAGTCGGAACAATTGTTGGACCAGAAATTCATTGGCTCTTTGAATACTTAACTGCAAACAGAAATTATGAAGTCCCTTCACTTCCAAATTCAGGTTTAATCCATAAAAACCTGCATATCTCATAGAAGCAAACTGTGAAGCTGAAATATTTTTATTAGGAACATTATTGAATTTTTGGCTCAAGAGAGTCAAAATAATCAATGAACACAGAGAACCATAAAAAGGTTAGAGCTAGAAATGACCATGAAAATTATCTAGTCCAGTAGGCTCATTTTGCAGATAATTTGGGCCCAGAGAAACTGTTACTTGCTCAGAATCACACAACCAGTTAATGGCAGAGAAGGAACTTAACCCAAATTTGGGGCCTCTGTGTCCAGGGTTTACTCCACCATATCATGACAAAAAAAATAACTAGTTTCTGCCTTGTAACAAATATATTTTTAATATCAAATAATGTAGCTTTGTCAGTGGTGCATTACTTTTTTTCTTTCTTCAAAAGTCAGCTTGTTCTTTTGGAAGAAGGGAGTGTCTATGATCTATATGCTATTATCTTCTGAAGTTTATGTGCAAATCTAAGCAATGAAGTAGGCCAATGACTCTTTGTGTCATCTGATGTTTTATTGGTTTTCAAAATTGCAAAGACATTGGCTTTTTTCCAACTTTAGAGAAATTTGTTGCTTTCCAGGCATTTAGGCCGTAAGCCATCGTTTTAAATTTTTTTTTATTGTAGTACCATAGTTATGAATTCTGGGAATATGCATTTAGTCCAGTACTTGCGGTTCCTTGATGACTTTAAATGTCATACAAATCTTATTTGTAGCAATGAGAGCACTAGGTAAAGGTTGATATTGGCCAAATCAAGTCATTCACAAGTCAAATGAATATTAATTTCCCTCCAACTAGGAAAAATTGGGATGAAATATAAAGAAAAGGCAAAAATCAGATAGATTTACAAGAAAAAGTGATATATAGACTTGGAAAAAACTTAGGATCTATTCATAGTCCAATCTGTGACCTGCTACTTCTAATAGCCCTTTAAACCTGCTTGTCTTCAACATTCAGAAGATTCTTTTTTGTTTTTGTTTTTTTGTTTGCAAGGCAATGGCATCAAGTGATTTGCCCAAGGTCACACAGCTAGGTAATTACTAAGTGTTTGAACTCAGGACCTCCTGACTCCAGGGCCAGTGTTCTATCCACCCCACCACCTAGCTGCCCCAGAAGAGTCTTTTAAATATTTTACTGCTATTTGTATAAAGAAGCAACAAGATTGCAGGGAGTGATAGACACTTTGGAAATGATGTGTCTCTGGTAGGCAGGAATTGAGTGGGCACAACAAAACCAAGAGAAAGGAATTAATTACCTTATGGGAAAAGGAACAGGAATCAACTGATCCTAATTTGGTTCAAGAAAACATTCTCTTGATCTTTTACCTTATATGGGAACAGTTTTCCCCAAAATATGCAAGACAATTTGAACAGGAAAAATTTTAGCTTCATTATTCCTCATTCTAGCTCATAGATGATACCAAGAAATGCCTAGAGAACTAATAAATATTATAGGATTATCCTTTTAAGGAATTTCTTGATTTGAGGGATTTTCCACTTCAAGAAAACCTACATAGTAGCATTTGTGAAAGGGGGCTGGTTACTCACATGAAATGTTCTCTGGGATGTTAGCTATGTTTTATCTACATAGCTAATCTTACAAAGCATTTCCCTAGGAGTCTGCTTGCTTCACTGTGACTTTTGGTTGGGCTTCCTTCCTTGATCTCCTAATTCTTTGCAAAAAGTAGGGGTGCAATTTTCCCTTGCAGAGGGAATGCTTTCCTGCTCTGAATTAAATATGGTCAATAACTTTAGAGGCACATCTTCCAACTCCCAAGGAATCAAGTGCCTGTTAACAGAGGGGGACAGCTCTGAGTAATCTCAACAGTAAATGAGCCTTGTCAGAAGCAGAGCTATCTTGGTCCCTTTCTAGAGGTTCTTAATTTGAGGTCTCTAAACTATATCTCTCCATCTCTCCATCCATCTGTCTGTCTGTCTATCTATCTATCTGTAAAACTAAATACATATACACTATGTATATTTGATATAATATAGCGATATCTATATGTATATAGACAATTGTATTTCAAAATAATTGCTTTACTTTGTAATCCTATGTATTTTATTTTATATATTTAAAAACATCAGCCTACTGTCCAAAAGGTTTAAGAACCTTTTCTCTAAGTATGGATTCACATTCAGAGGATCTTAGAAAAGCTTTACAATTCAAACCTTTTTTAGGGATGACACTAACACTAGTATTCCAATTAGCTCAGATTTGATTTGGGGACAAGAATAGGGTACTCTAAGTCATGGAACAGTTAGGCAAAGGGAGGTTTATTTAGACCTGATATAGAAAGATAAGAAACAAGTATAGCAGGGGTAATTTAGCTTCCATAGAGCAGTCCTTATGGAAACTGGTCTTCACCAAGACTGAGGGACCCTGATCACATGGAAGGAAAGCTTAGGGTTCCTGGATTTTTTTTTCTTACCTCGGAACCAATCTCAATTACATGTTCTACTGGTTCTATCATATCATTGTTCCCCCAAATGACCCAGGAAATTTTTTTGGTACTTTAACCTGTAGTCTCTCTCTGGTTCTTGCTCTTTTGTTTATTCTTTTGGGCATATACTGTGGTTCACCAAGTTTGAGTTCCCTATTTCTCTAGAGTAAGAGTCAGAGTAAGGCACAGATTCTTCCTCAGGACCCAAGCATGGGTAAATGATCTTAAGCCTCAGTCCTTCACTATGTGAACTCTGCCTTCTAGGGCATCTGTATCTTGGGAGCTGGGGCAAGATGGCAAAGCCTTCCCAAAATCCATTTCTTATATCTCACTCATATGTTTTAGTCTTCATAATTTATAATATTTTATGATTCATAGAACACAACTGTCTGCTCACAGAACCTGACAATCTGTGTGCAACTTTTAAAAGCTAAAAAGGAACATTGGTCACATGTAATCATTTTATCCAACTTGACATTTCTTATGCCCCAAAGGGATAGTTTGCAAAAATGGTTTCTGAGATCAAGAGTCACATTTAATAGTAATACTTTCCACCTGCTGCCATGTATCCTCAGAATATTTTCAGGGGTTTCTTTCTTTCATCCAAGAATCTCTGGGCACTTCACAAACAGTAATTAAGACTCAGACCTCTTTGAAGTTGGTGCTATACCCTTACAGATGGATAAACTGTAGAAGGAAGAGATTAATCAAGCAAGTCCAACTCTACATGGTAATTCCATGGCAGAGCCAAGAACAGAATCCAGGATAACTACTTCCTAGTGCTTTGCAGAAATACTAAGGAGATAACTGATAACCAACTGCTTATAATTCAGTTAGAATATGTAGCTTTTAGTGAAAAAAAAAAACTATCACCTTCTATTTTTTGAACTTTCTGGATAAAGAGTATCCAACTAACTTTTGTCAAAAAAAAATCAATTTTAGGTTGGATATGTGTACATCACACATGATAATAATGTTATTTGAGACTAACTGAAGTCTCACTTAACATGTTTGGGATTGTTTCTTTCTTTTTTGTTTTTTGCAAGGCAGTGGGGTTTTAAATGACTTGCCCAAGGTCACACAGCTAAGTGTATGAGTCTGGATTTGAACTCAGGTCCTCCTGACTCCAAGGGCCAGTGCTCTATCCACTGTGCCACCTAGTTACCCCTCACCTCACTTTTCAATTGTGTTCTTCTTCACCTTGGCTCTGCTAAGGATTTTCTCCTAATGAAATCCCTATGATTCAATGAAAGTTCTACATTAAAGTAATACAAGACTACTATTCTTCATTTAAGGCCTATATTGTAAAAAGTACATTGCTTTAATATATTGATGAATAATTGGTTGGCTGGAGGGTGAAAAGGACAATCAGTGGAATTCAGTTGGGAAAGTGAAAAGGAATTAGGGGAGTAAAGTAAAAATTAACAATAATCCTCCAAAAGAGATTGTTTATGCTGTTGCATTGTTTGCCGTTCCTCAATTTTCTGATTATTAGTTCCTTGTACAAAAATGGTTTACACTTTTAAAAAATCCCTTTCAATACCTTGCATAGTGCTTTACAATAGTACTCAATAAACTCAATAAACATTTACTTGACTGACTGAAGACTTGACTATACAGGTCATTGAAGGGAGTAGAGACAAGTGTTTGCTTTTCTTTGTATCTCTACCATTTCGAACAAGGTCTGGTACATGGGAGATGGTTAATAAATACTAGTTGAATTTGTTTAAACATACACACACACACACACACACACACACACACACACACACACGTTGGTAGTGGAGGCAGCCTGTTCAGAAATAGAACAACTCTGAAGAAGAAAAAAAAAATAGGGACATAAGATATTCAAAAGTAAAATTAGATAGGGGAGAGAGGATGAAGAAGAGAACATATTGGGGAGAAAAAAGAACATGGAAAATTCTTAAGCCAGAATGGCTATAAATGGGTCAGGATAAAATCTGATATAAAGAATAACAAGCTAAAAATTAAATTCCAAAAGTTTATTTCTAAGGATAAAGCCCATTACTTTGCAAATCCATATTTGTTCTTTTGGCCAGAGCATAGTCACCAAACATACTCACTGAAAGATGGGGGGATGGGCAAAGCTAGGTTGCAAACTGAGAAACAGACTTATTTCTCTATATTTCTATGCTGGAGTCTAGGTCTTTTCCCCTACCTGTAACCATGGGTACCAGGGCCTCTGTAGCTCTGATAAGAATGCTTCGTTGCTGCCACACAATTGCAGGAGCTATGTGGGTACCATCTATGCTATCTTGGCTGGAGCTAAGAGAGTTCCTGCTAATTTCCTCCAAGTTTATTCTCTCTTTCAGTATTCACTGGAAGGTTTTAGTTCTCAGTTTCTTTCCCTTTCTGGAGTAATAAACTGAAATTCATATTGTATTTTTACTCCTAGTTTTCACTGGATGGTATTTTTCCCTTAACCAAAAGCCCTTAGGAAAGTGTCTCTCTGTAAGACTCTTTAGACTGCTTTGGGAAAGGCATCAAGGACTATTGAAACCTGGGAGCATCTAACTAAGCAGTAGTTACAAGCACTTGGTTTAGAGTCAGGAAGTCCTCAGTTCAAAATAGATCTCAGATACTATGTGACCCTGGGCAAGTTACTTAACCCTGCTTGCCTCAGTTTCCTCAACTGTAAAATGAGCTGGAGAAGGAAATGACAAAACAGTTATAAAACAAAGCTATTTTTTTAGCTTTGCTCTACCATCTCATGGGGATGGTTGAAATGAGTGTTTTGACTTAAAGTTTCTAAAGTTTGAAAGTCAAACCAGAGTTTGGAGTCTAATATATATGGAGAGAAAAGAGTCTAATATGAATATATATATTTGTTTTATATATACACAAATACATACATAATATATAATAGATGTATATTTGTTTTATATACCTAAATTAAAATAGGGACCCACTAACATATATGTCTAATATGTACAAGTATGTATATATATATATGTATATATATATATAGAAACAGTGATCCACTGTGGCTTTTTTAAACAAAACATGACAAAAATACTTATACTGTTATGTGAAATGATTTTGTTGGTGTGGTAAATGCCTCCATCAATGAAGACCACAGGGGTGGCTAGGTGGCACAGTGGATAAAGCACTGGCCCTGGAGTCAGGAGTACCTGGGTTCAAATCTGGTCAGATACTTAATAATTACCTAGCTGTGTGGCCTTGGGCAAACCACTTAACCCCATTTGCCTTGCAAAAACCTAAAAAAAAAAGGTGCAGATCACAACCTATCTCTTAATTTGTGATTCTTAGGGAGTCATTTGCCCATAGTATTGGAGGGCAGCAAGTTAATAGTGGCAAGAACCCTGGATTTAGGAGTCACAGGATGAGAGTTTGAATCCAAGCTCTCCATTTACTACTCATTTATTCTTGGACCAGTTACTTCATTTCTCTGGTTCTGTTTACTTTTCCCTAAAATAAGATTACAGTAGGTGATTTCTAAGATCCTTTTCTGCTCTATAATTCTCTGATTATGTGATAATGGCATGAAGGATGGTTTATTATAGGAAACATTGGAGATACGGAGGTCAGCCAGGTGTCTTACAATAATCCAACTATAAGGAAACCAAGATTTAGATTAGGTTGGCAGGTGGGGAAAGTGAAGGGACAGGGGACTAGGCCTATTCTAATGGAACTGTGGCTTAGGGGGAAAGAAAACTCATTTTGATCCTAATTCTCTTAACTGTATCATGTTGGACAAATCACTTAGCTTTCTCTAGTTCTCAGTTTCCACATCACTATGGTTACAAGATTGGATGATTTCTAAGGTTTTTTGACATCTTTGGGGTTCTGAAAAATCTCAGCTAAGTAAAGACTACTCTAGACATGAGCAATGGAGTTATCTATTTCCTCCCTCCTGTCATTCCTTTTTTTCCTTAGTGGCAAATGCAATTTAATAAATTTTATTACCTCAGATATTCTAGGCTCTGCTTAAGTGTTATCTATCCTTACATATGGATATAGCTATATAAATATGGATATATTTTATGTAAGAATATAGATATCCTTACATATCTATACCTACATATGTGGAAGGACCTGCTAGTTATATTGGTTCAATCAGGTCTTTTGCCCCTAAGCCATAGTGATCACCCTTTGTAATGTACTCTTCAAAAAAAAAATGCATTTATCACTCTAGAAACTAAAGGGAAACAGAATTCTAACTAGGATTAGGCAATCATGACTTTTTCCCACGATTCACAGAATTAAGGAGATGGGTGCCAAAAACTTAAAGCTATAGGCATTGGGGGAACAGCCATGGGTTCATTCACAGGATACAATCCCCTATAGTAGCTTCCCCACACCCAGGTAAAAGGTGGTCCCTCTTTGCCACCCTTCATCAATCGCTCTAGATCCTTCGGCACACATGGTGCTTGACCATGGGGCTGGATCTGCCTCTAAACAGCATCACTTTTACAGCAGGCTCTGGTGACCCCAAAGCCAACCGCGCGGCCCCTCCTCCCCGCTCCCCAGGAAGGCCCAGCACACAGGGACATCCAGACACGGGGTGAATGCTCGCGAAATTTATTAAGTGAAAAGGAAACACAGGCTTGGCACGTCCGAGATGGTTCCATTATCCTGTCCGTGAATGGGTTCAAGGCTAGGAAAGCTCACCCGGGTGTCAAGGACAGGACGGTCCGACTTTGTGTGCAACGTCTCCGGCCAGTCTGGGAAGGGGAAGTAGCGGGTTCAAATCTGGAAGGCCTGTCCATGAGTCCTTGGGTCAGGAATGGAGAGGAGAGAAAACCTTGGGGTTCAAATGTAAATAAGCAACTTGGGGGATTTTTTGGGGGGCAGCGGCCTGGCAAGGGCTCTGCCGGCAGCCGGGGGCGGCTCAGGTGGCGGACGAGGCGGGGCCGGCCGCCGCAGCCGAGGCCATTTCGTCCTGGAGGGCTTCGCTGTACTGGGAGGCCCAGCTGGAAGGCTCCCGGTTCTGGATCTTGGCCACGAAGCGCAGGACTTGCATCTTGCTGGTCTCGTGGGCGGCCCTGGGGCCCCAGAGGAACTCGTACTCCGGGGGGTCGGTGTGGGGCACCCGGGTGTACTCCAGGTACTTCTGGCGCACGAACTCGTCCTTGACCAGCTTCTTCACGTCCCCGAAGGTCTTGTGCCTCTTGTCGGGGTCCACGCGCAGCTTCCTGAGCACGTCCCACACCAGCGCCTCGCGGGCCGCGTTGCCCTTCATGAAGATGAGGCTGAGGATGACCATGAGCAGCCCCATCTTGGCCACGCCCTGGTCCTGGCGCATGCCGTCGCCCTCCAGGCGCTCCAGCTTGTTGACGATGATGTAGGCGTGGTGCTTGGCGTCGATCTCGCGCAGCTGCAGCCCGAACACCTCCTCCAGCGTGCGGCCGGCGCGCTCGATGATGGCCGAGGCCAGGTCCTTGTAGTCCTGCAGGACGGTCTTCACCATGTCGGCCCGCCGGATGGGCACCTTCTTCTGGTCCTTCACCAGCAGGAACTGCACCAGCTCGTTCACCTTCTGCTGCACCTGGGCCTCGGTGCGCTTGGCGGGCCGCCTCGGGGCCTGGGAGGAGGGCCCGGGCCGGGGCTCCTCGCAGCCCTCCTCCATGGCGTCCTCCTCCTGCGAGGGCCCGGCCTGCGCCAGCGCCCGGGACAAGCCGCTGCTGGTGCTGGGGCCGTCGCCCGCGTCGTCGCCGTCGTCGTCGCTGTCGCGGGGGGGGCCTCGGCCTTGCCTCGGCTGCGACATGGCGACCCCCGGCTCGGGACGCGGCCCGGTGGCTGGCCCTTCCGCGCACCCCCTCCGCCCTCGCGAGAGCCGCGCGCGGGCCGCGGGCGTGACGCGGCTCGGCCCCTCTCGGCGCCCCCCCCCCCCCGCTGGCGGCGCGCCTGCGCGGCGTGCGGGACGTGCGCGCCCCGGCGCTCTGCGTGAGGCGAGGAGGGGGCGGAGCGGCGGCCGGGAGGGACAGAGGCCGAAGGCGCGCGCGGCCCCGCGCGCGGCCCCGCGCCCGGCCGGCCCCGAGCGAGGCTTTCTCGCGGAGTCTCGCGGGAGCACCGCCGCCGCGCGGCCGCGCCTCCCGGCCCCGCCTCCCGTGCCTCAGTTTCCGAGCCTGCCCGCATCGGTTCTGCAGGCCAGGACGCTGGATGCGGGTTCAAATACCGCCTCGTATCTATCTATCTATCTATCTATCTATCTATCTATCTATCTATCTATCTATCTAATCATCTATTTATTTGTTTACTTATTTATTTATCTATCATCTATTTATTTGTTTATTTGTTTATCTATCTATCTATCATCGTTTATTTATCTATCATCTATTTATTTGTTTGTGTATCTATCTATATCTATTTGTTTATTTGTGTATTTATCTATCTGTCTATCACCTATTTATTTATTTGTTTATCTATCTATCATCTATTTATTTATTTGCTTATCTATCATCTATTTATTTTTTGTTTATCTATCATCTATTTGTCTATTTCTTTATTTGTTTATCTATCTATCATGTTTGTATGTTTATTTATCTATCATCTATTTATTTGTTTGTTTATTTGTTTATCTATCATCTGTTTATTTGTTTCTTTATCTATCATCTATTTATTTATTTGTTTATCTATCATCTATTTATTTGTTTATTTGCTTATCTGTCTATCATCTATTTATTTATTTGTTTATCTATCATCTATTTATTTTTTTGTTTATCTATCTATCATCTATTTATCTGTCTATTTCTTTATTTGTTTATCTATCTATCATGTTTGTATGTTTATTTATCTGTCTATCATCTATTTATTTGTTTGTTTATTTGTTTGTCTATCTATCATCTGTTTATTTGTTTCTTTATCTATCTATCATCTATTTATTTGTTTGTTTATCTATCTATCTATATCTATCTATTTATTTATTTGTTTGTTTATTTATTTATCATCTGTCTACCATCTATTTATTTATTTCTTTATCTATCATCTATTTATTTATTTCTTTATCAATCTATCATCTATTTATTCATTTGTTTATCTATCTATTTATTTGTTTATCTATCATCTGTTTGTTTATTTATCTATCTCATCTATTTATTTGTTTATCTATCTATCATCTATTTATTTGTTTGTTTATTTGTTTATCTATATATCATCTGTTTATTTGTTTATCTACCTGTCTACCTGTCTATCATCTATTTATTTGTTTATTTGTTTATCTATCATTTATTTATTTGTTTGTTTATTTGTTCATCTATCATCTATTTGTTTATCTATCTATCTAGCATCTATTTGTTTATTTGCTTATCTATCATCTATTTATTTTTTTACTTATCTATCATCTATTTATTTATTTGTTTATCTATCTATATCTATTTGTTTATTTGTTTATTTATTTATTTGTTTGTTTGTTTGTTTGTTTGGCAGTGGGGTTAAGTGGCTTGCCCAAGGTCATTATTAAGTGTCTGAGGTCAGCCCCGCCACCTCTTCTTAATAAGACTGACTTTGAGTGTGACATTTAACCTCCCTGGGCTGCAATTTCAAGCCCAAAGGAACACCGTCAGCCCCATGATTCCAAGGTCCCAGGAAGCCCAGCCAGGGTCAGGAAGTGTGGTATTACCCCTGGAGCCTCGGGACCTGGGTTCAAATCCTGCTTCTTGTTAATCACTGCGACTCTGGGGACAATACCTAACCTCCCTGGGTCTCGGTTTCCTTATCTGGAAAATGAAGTTGGAGTAAGTGAACTTTGAGGTTATTAATCTGTGCTTTGGGGACTTTGTAGCAGCGGGGCTATTTTCTTGGTGTGGCAGAGAGTTTGGATTGAAATCTTTCAGAGCATTCTAAAGTGCTCACCATCCATGGGATCTTGGGCCAATCACTACTTGGGCCAATCCTGGGTCTCAGTTTCCCCATCTGTAAAATGAAAGGGTTGAATTAGGTGACTTTTGGGGTCTCTTCCTATATTCAAGGCGCTAGGGGACACAAAGATATGTATTGAAGATTTTATGCAGAATTGCCTTTCTGATCAGGGATGTCTCACCTTTTCTGATGCTAGTCCAGTCATTAAACATTGATTGGGTACCTGTGCTAAGGATGGAGACATAAAAAAGAAGCAAGATAACTCTTATACTTTGTTTCTTCCCTAAAGATAAGATTTGTCTCTCATCACATTCAGTTTGGATCATTGTATACTATGGAAGCAATGTAAAGAGTGGCAAATTGCCTTCTGTAGGAGGGCGGGGAGGGAAGTAAGGGGAAAAATTGTAAAATTCAAAATAAATGAAAACTTTAAAAGTAAAAAAAGAAAGAAAGAAAATGACCTTTAAAAAAAAAGGAAGGAAAGAAGGAGGGAAGTAAGATTAGGGGAAAAATTGTAAAACTCAAATAAATAAAATCTTAAAAAAAAAAACCCCAAAGTATATCAATTCCTTGTTCCAAAGTAAACCATAGATGAATGGAGTTTAGAGTATATGAGAAGATATTTAAAGTTGAATATTTATGGTATAGTGATTTGTTTTTGATTTTGTTGGAAGAACTGCAAATTAATTTTCTCTAAACTGGAGAAAAAAAAGCAAGAGACAGTCTCTGCCCTCAAGAAACTTAAAATGTAATGATACCATTGTGATTTGATTTTTTATGTTTAGGAACTTTGTGTTTAGGAACTTTTTTTGTGTGTTTAGAAACTTTTTTTGGTTAAGCAACTTATCTAAGGTTACACAGACACACAAGTTTTTGAGGCTGGATTTGAATTCAGGTTCTCCTCCAGGATTGGGGCTCCATCCACTTCTCCACCTAGCTTCTCTAAACTCTGTTCCCAAAGAACAGGGAGAACACTGAATCATACTTCTCATCTGTTTTTCAAAGAAGATAATTTAACACAATAATAACACAACAAATAATACAATAACAATAATAACACAATAATAAGACAAAAAAATTAACACTTCTCTGCTTGTTTGTGTTTTGTTCTGAAATTATGCTTTCTTGTGGGTTTTTTTTTTTTGTTTTGTTTCTTTTTTAGGATTTTGCAAGGCAATGGGGTTAAGTGGCTTGCCCAAGGCCACACAACTAGGTAATTAGTGTCTGAGGTTGGATTTGAACTCAGGTCCTGACTCCAGGGCCAGTGCTCTATCCACTGTGTCACCTAGCCACCTCTTTCTTGTGTTTTTAAAGTGTTTCCTCTATGTTCTTTTATTTCTCTACCACCTCTCCAAAATTCTTTTCTGCCTTACCACTACAAGATACCATTGTCTTTAAGGAGCCTCATCTTTTTTTATCCCAGATGCTCTCTTCCAGAATTCCAACCGAAAGAACTTGGTCTAAATCTTTAACCTCTTGATGCCTTAGTTTCCTTATATGCAAAATTGGGTGATTGGCTCTGGTGATCTCTAATGTTTCATGATTTTAAGATGCTATGACCTCTTTAGGTGTTTCTGTGTGTATGTGTCTATACATCACCTAAGTCTTGGTTTTTAATTTTTAGTTTTGTGATAATAGTTCTCTTAGCATATTATGTATATATATATATATATATATATATATTTTTTTTTAATTATAGAAACTTTCCCATCCACTCTTCCTCAAATCCATCAGGAAACTAGAACTAAAAGTGATTTGCCCCAAGTCTGACCTTACCCACCTATTGCTCCTCTAGACCCCATTAAGAGAACAATAGATTTAACATTTGTTCATTGAGATATAAAAAAGGATAAATTAAAACATTGCTTAGATTAGAAAATTAGATACAAAGCTCAAGTGAGCTCTAAAGACTCCAAAATGGAAGTTGTTACAGGAACTCTGTTTTCTATAGCATTAGACAGCTGAGTCACATTTGGTCATTTCTGTGCTTTTACAGAAATGAAAGATTTCTACCTGTCTCAATGACGTTATAATAGATTTCTTTTTGCATGAATTTATAATCTGTGCTTTAAGTTTTAGAGAAGGGATTAAGTAATCTGGGATGCATGAACTTGTTTTGATAATTATATTTTGCTTTGATAGCTTTTCCTCTGTAATCTATGTCTTTATATATTTAAAAACATAACTCAGAGATAGGGTCCATATGCTTCATCAGTCTGCCAAAATAGTCCATGACATTAAAAAAAGATTAAGAACCCCTGTTTTAGAGGGAGGGCAGCTGGTTCATTGGATAGGTTAAGACGTTCTGAATTTTCATCCTACCTAGCTTTGTTTCCCTGGGCAGATTGCTTAAATTCTCTAAGACTCAGTTTCCTCATTTGTAAAATGGAGAGAATAATAGAACCCACTTTACAAGGTTGTTGTGAGAATTAAATGCAATAATTTTTGTAAGGTGTTTTGTAAACTTTAAAGCTCTCTTTAAATGTTGGTTATTATTATTATTAAGACTAGATTTCATCATAGAAAACATAGTGGGGCAATATACCTGGAGCAAGCCTTTCTGGAAGAATGATCTAAATAAATAAACAACAATAATTTTAATAACACTCTATACTTTTATAGGACCTTTCATCAGGGATCTCAAAGCACGTTATTAACATTAACTCATTAATCCTCACAAACACCCCTGTGAGGGAAGATTAAGTATTAAGTTGCAATGATTATTGCTGTCATTATCCTTCAAACAATTCCAAGCTGTGCTGTGGCTGAACTGGTACACTTTGACGGATTTTTAATAAAGGGACTTGAATCTTTTTACCAATACTGCTAAACAATGCTTTAATTTTTCCCCCTTTTCATATTCCTCACTGAATAAATATTAAATCTGCTGTTCTCTTGATGGGGTCATCAGGAGCATTAGGTGAATAACATCAGACTTGGGGCAAATCACTTTTCTTTCCAGTTTCCTTGTTGGAAAGATTCCATATAGATCCAAGTCTCTGAAATTGAGCCCTGCTTTTATTTTTAAATATGAGTGATGACTATGACTTCAGCCCTTATCTCTTTAGGTAAGGGCTGGAGAAGTTTCACTCTACATGCAGCATCCTGTTTGTTCTGATACCATTTAAATATGAACAGTGTCCTTAATACCAAAGCATCTTAGACCTGAGTACAATTGGTTTCATCGTTTACATGTAACTACATGTCAACTCTTGTGTTGTGGAATTGTACAGGTACAGTCCTATCTATATATCCATGGAACTGACATCACCTCAGTACCCCTGCTAAAGAAGAATTAGGTTACTCCATATATTAGGAAGAATAATAATCAGTAAGGGAGGGAAGCTCACAAAACCAAGGCCCATAGAAACTCAAATCAACTGCCAATAGAAATCTGATGGGTTGAAATTGTGCTCAAGAACCTATTTGTACTCATGCATGTTTGAGCTTTAATTATTTTTTTTAATTCAATTTCATTCTAGTTTTCATTCCAGATTTTCTCCTTTTCTCCTACCCTCCTCCACCCATTGAGAAAGCAAGAAAAATAAAAACCTTTACAAGATATGAATGACATACAAAATAATTTTCTGAAAGCTACCTATTTATATTCATCTTTTAAAAGATCATGATATACTTGACATTAGTAAATATTAATATGAAATATTCAAATTGAATGTGGAACAAATCTTCAATTAAAATCGTAATTTATTGCTAATTTTAAATAGAAGAAAAATTTACATTTTTGAACAAAATAAAAACATGAAACAAATTTATGACTGATTTTGAAGTTCTATTGTCTTTGAGTTTCTTTTTTTAATATTTTTTGTCAGTATGTGTACCGTTTTTATCTTTCGATCTTCCTTTTTTTTGCTATTACAATAAAACTTCAGTAAATACTTTTTTTGTACAAATGAGTCTCCCCCCCTTTTATTTTAATAAAATGTTTTTGGAAAAAAGTTCTAACAGGGATTTTACTGGGTCAAGAGGGATCATCACTTTTGTGACATGTCTATTGCTATTTTGCTTTCCAATGACAAAATAATAGATTTCCTCTTTCACTGTAGTTTTACTGAAGTTGATTTTTATCCTTTCTTTTACAATTTTTTGCCAATTTAAATAGATTGTGACATATCCTGAAGTCATTCTGATTTTCATTTCTTTGATTATTAAAGAATTTAAACATCTTTGTATTGAATTTTTGATTTTCTCTTTCCAGTTTGTTTACTCTTTCTCATTTAGATTGCAAATTCCCTCTTTTTGTATTCAGTGTTCAAGATGTTTTGGTATACTGTGGGTGTCCGTTACTTGAGAGAATATAGGAAAATAACCAATATTTGTTGTGATGAGAATGCAGGGAATGCATGTATGGCATAACTGAGTAGTGGACAAAAGTATAGAAGGATAAAGTAGGTGAAAGAAAGAAGTTTAAAAAAATATCTTAGAAGAGAAGTACAGGCTATCTTGATTACTGAAAGGAAGGATCCTTTATTCATCCAAATCCATTCTTTAATTCAGTAAATATTATGTACAAGACAATAAGCTGAGTGTTCTCAAGGATACAAAGATGAATAAAGATGATTATTAATTCCTTGTCTTCAAGGGGATTAAAATTTAACTTGGGGGATGTAATTATTGTATAATGCAATATGTACAAAATGCCTTGAGTGGTACCAAAAACTATAGAAGTTTAAAGCAGTGAGATAAATCACTTGAGGCAGAGTTGTTCAGGGAAGACTTCATGGAAAATGTGGCATTTGAATTTAAGGATGGAATATGAAAAGGATAAGGATTAAGAATGAAGGATGGAGAAGGTTTGGATAGGCAAAGATGGAAAGGAGGACATTGCAGATAGAGTGAATATCACAAACAATCAAGGGAATATTTAATTATGAACCTGGTTCCCTCTTCCCATGTCTCTCTAATCCAGGAATTCTTAACTCTTTTGTATCATGGACACCTTTGTTTGTCTGGTAGAGTCTATGGATACCTTCTCAGAATAATCTTACTGAAGACATAAAATAAAATATATAGACTTGCAAAGGAAACCTATTAGATTGAAATAAGAATATAATTTACCCATAAAATTCAAGGATCCCCTGCAGGTTAAAAATCCCTGCTCTAGTCCCTGTAGCTGGGGTCATAACTAACATTTGTATGTATAGGTAAAGAAAATATCAGCACCCATTGATTCATAGCTGCATTAAAATAGCTTTGCTGCTTGTACTGCTTTCATTTTTTGTATCCCAGTTTTATTAACTGGACGCTCAGCTTATTCTTTGTAGCCATGTTTCTATCTAGCTCTCTGTTTCCCTAGTAACCAGATGAATATGTCTTTTCCTTAGTATATGAGTTTGAGATATTATGGGTGACTGTTACGAGTAATAGATGAAAAAATCCAATGTGCAACCATTCTGATGGGGGCTAAAATGAAATGAACCTTTGGAGTTGTGGCAAACTCAGAAAACTGTGAGTATCATTCATGTGAGTGTTGCTATCCATGAAAATGTTCCCTGAAGACAGGTAGAATAAAAACTGTAGGTCAAATACTGTGTCTTTAAGGGAAATGAAGGAGGTCAGTAAATGAGAATGATAGAGATATTGGTCATGTGCTATAGTCTATTGAATGATGTGAATCTCAGATGATTTTATTAAAGTTTGGATAAATTTAACTTTGAGACTTGGAATGTTTGAACCAAATGGAGACCAAAGAGTTTGATGGTCATTCCAAGAATATGGAGCATATGTGAAAATGTCAGAGAAGTTTTCTGAGGAATCCAGAGGAGGGAAAAATGGTAATTTTGCATGAAAGGAGATAGAGATTATTATAGGCTTAATAAGGAAATCAGCATTTATTAAGTGTCTATTATATTGTCTGGAATTGTGATAAATGCTTTACAAATAATATTTCATTTAATTCTCACAACAGCCCTTTGAGGAGGGTACTTTTATTATAGAGGTTAACTGACTTGCCCAGGGTCATATAGCTATTAAGTGTCCAAGGTTGGATTTAAATTCATTTTCCTGACTCTGGGTCCAATGATCTGTCCACTATGCTACTTAGCTGTCCCTTATTTTTTTTAATAAGGAAACTAAAATGAATAGCAGAAAAAGGAGAGTTATAGGAAGCTAAGGATATACTTCTAATCTTTTTTTTAGTTTTTCTTTTGCAATGCAATGGGGTTAAGTGACTTACCCAAGGCTACACAGCTAGGTAATTAATTATTAAGTGTCTGTGGCCAGATTTGAACTCAGGTACTCCTGACTCCAGGATCAGTGCTCTATCCACTGTGACACCTAGCTGCTCCTATACTTCTAATCTTAATAGAATTTAGAAGGCATCTTGTAAATCTTGAATTGGATGTTCAGTAACCATCTTAAGCTCAGTATGCTCAAAAAAAGAATTCATTGGCTTTCACCTTAAGTATTTGCCTTGTCCCCATTACTGTTAAGGATTCCACCATCTTCCTGGTCATCAGGTTTGCAACTTGAGTGTCATCCTTGACGGCTCATTCTATCATCACCAAATCTACTGATTTTACCATTGCAATATCTCTCATATAAGAGCTGCATTTTTCCTCTCACTTGGTGCCACCCTGATGCAGGCCTTCATCATTTCATACCTGGAGGTGGGGCTTTGCTGTCTCAAGTCTCTTCCCAACTTAGACCATTTTCACTTAAATATCAAAGTGGTCTTTCTAAACTATAGCACTGTCTAATCATATCACCCTTTTACCCAATAAACTCCAAGATCAAATATGAAATTCTGCTTGGTCTCAAAGTGATATGCAACCTGCCCCATTCCCAAAAACTTTTCAAGTCTTCTTACACTTTAGTCCCCTCCCTGAACTCATGTTCTAGTGACACAGTTCTCTTTCCTATTCCATGAACCAGACATGCCATTTCCCTACTCTTGACACCTTCTCTGACTGTCCCCCTGTCTGGAGCATTCTCCCTTCTTGTCTTACCTCCTGGTTCCCCTCTACAGCGACAGTTTTTTTACTGGTATTTTCTTATTCCTCCTCAATGTTATGCTTTCCCTCTGAAATTTCCTCTGTCTTATCCTGTCTATATCCCATTTGTATGTTGTGTTTGCATGCTATCTCACCCCTCATTAGATTGTCAGGTCCTTGAGACCGGGGACACATTTTTGCTTTTCTTTGTATCCCTAGTACTTGGCATATAAAAGCTTCTTGTTGACCTGAAAGAAGAAAACCATATTTAGGAGAGTATAGTGGAAATGAAGTATAGAACAAACATTGCTAAAAGGGAAAAATGGTTTTTAATATTAATTTTGAAGTTAATATTGAAGGATCTTATAGGTAAATTAGAAAGACATAGAAATTAGAAAAGCAGACCATATCCCCAAAATGCATTTAATGCCTGTACAACATAATACATTTGAAGGCTATGAATAGGAAAATGATGAGAGAAAGAGTGAGATGGTAAGGAGAAAAAGACCAGTTGTTATAGAATGAATATGGTGGAATAAACATTTTATGTGTTGGTTTTACAACAAATAGGGGATGAAGGAGAATAGGACTAGAAACAAGGGTGAGAACTCTAACCATATAATTTCAGTTTTCTCTTTGAAGGAATTGACAAGATCTTGGGTAAAGATGGAAAAAGGATGTATGAGGAAAAGCCATTAGGAGTCAAAACTGGAGAAGAGTCATCTTGGGTCGTAGGCGGAGGGTTCAATCAGAGAAGCTATTTAGTGGAGAGAATGGCAAAGTTCAAGAGAGAAATTCATTGAGGTTTAATAATTATAGCATATACAGTAAAAGATAAATATCTACTCTATATATTACATCATTGTTAAATCTCACGAATTTTAAATATAATTAACACTTAATAACTCCTCAGATTTAATAATAATAGTTATTGCATGGGAATTGTCTACAAATTAATATAAACCTATTTATTTAGGGTTACCAAGCAGGTAATAAAAGGTGTGTATTTAACTAAGGTGGTAAATTTCAGCACACAAGGGTGTGTTATTATATAGTTCACACAAGTTAAATGATCATTAAATCCATTTAACATGATGCCAGCTAAAAGAAGTCTTGCCACGTATAACCTGTGTTTCAGAGGTCTCCTTCTGACACGGAAAACTGGGGTTAGTGGGATTTTTCGCTTCTCTGGCTTATTGCCCTGCTCTTTAGCAGGGTTACAGATCTAGAAAGGAGGCTAGAGTTCTAGCCTAAGCCTTTCATTTTGCAGATGAGAAAACTGAGGTGTAGAAGATGTGAAATGATGTGTCCAAGGCAAGATGTGCAGGGCCACGATTAGAACCTAGGTCCTAGAATCCCAACTCCTGCTCCCTTCCCAGGGCCCTGCGCTGCCTTCCCACTCAGGTAATTTCCTGTCTGACATCATCAGTGTAGTCAGTCTCCTGACTTTTGTTCAGGCTTTTTAAAAAAGGCTCAAAGAATGAACAGTTTTATTTTTTTCTTAAGTTATATCAAATAAAAATCATATTACACCCCCAGGGAGGCAGCCCTTCCCCAGAAACTTTTATAATTTAAACAATTTACAGCACATACATTTTGTGGCTCCCCAGTAAATCCATCCCTTCTCCATAGTATTTGGTCTTGCCTTTTATTATATCAAATCTTTCCTATCGGTCCTCAAGTTGATCAGATGACAATTTATGTTTTTAAGTTCATTTTCTAGCTGCTAGAGCCCACCCCAGTTCCTCTGCGCAGTATCCCTGAAGTTTTCTCAGAGCCTTTGAGACTGATGACATTTTCCTTTTCTTTATACTGATTTAAAAAAAAAACCATTGAATAAAATTCATTGGGTATTAAAGCTTGAAGCAACAAGTTGGGTGGGAACCTTTACTGAGATGATTCCACTCTAAAAGTTTTTCTAATCTGCATAGACATTTTACTTAAAAGCTGATGCTAGTTATATCATAGAAGAAAGAGTTTAGGTTTGGAGCCAGAGGATCTCAGTCTGAATCCTGATTGCCACTTGGGATCTATGTGGCCTTAGGAAGGAAACACAACTCCTCTAAAACGAAGGACTTGGACTCATCTTCATCAACCTTCCCAGCTCTAGATTTAGGATTCTATTATCCCTTCTTACTATTTTCTGGTGGCAATCTTTTAGTTTATCATCCAATAGATGGTATTTTCCCTCAAAAGTTGAGGAATGTTCTCAGAGTACCACCTCCCTGGCAAGGGAATAGGGGGCCCAAAGGAGTTTACTTTTGTAGCAACAACAAAGGCCCCCAACCTTGTTGTGTGTGTGTGTGTGTGTGTGTGTGTGTGTGTGTGTGTGTGTGTGTACAAGAACAAGTTTTTACCTATTGGGATTAAACTTAACCTTTAGAAGCACTTGGGAGCTTCTCACTTTCCTACCAGTTGGGACCTCATATATCTCTCTATATCATTTGCCTGATATGTTGTCCTGAGCTGAGCCATTCTGAAAGAATTTTGACATTTCTTCAAGAAAATGATAGCACCAGGAAAAACAACAGTGGGAAACAAATGGAATTGATTCTGGGTGGAATGGCAGTGGAAGAAAAAAGAATTCTTGAATTGAGGCAAGAAATTCTGAGACCATGTCAAGGACTGGGTTGAGTTAAAAATTGCAGGAATAGAAAAGGGGGGCAGTGAGGCCCATACATTGCAAACTTCTTTCATTGGTATTGGGAGTCATGGACTGAAAAAATGGGGTGAAGGGGAGTGGCAGAAATAAGTTGTTTTGCTGCCTCAAGTCTGAAGTGATCATATAGAAGCAATTAGATAATATGTGGATAGAGAACCTGGACTTGCATCAGAAAAAAAAAACTTGAATTTAAATCCTGGCTCAGACATCTAATAGCTGTGTGACCCTGGACAAGTCACTTAATCTCTGCCTCAGCTTCCTTACAGGGATAATAATACTTACCTTAGAGAAAATAAAACCTACTTTGCAGGGTTATTTGTCTTTTTTTCTCGAGGACCATGACACCAGGAAGGTATTGTGAATTAGCTTTGTGAGGCAGGACTGTGCAAAGTCACCAGCCTCACTCTTTTGGAGCTATCTGGGTCCAGTGGCAAGATATAGATCTGGATGACTGGTGATGGCCCGAATATAGTGGGAGACCTTGGCACTTTTAAGCTAAGGTCATTCCCAGGTTTCAGTTTGAGGAATACCATTTGGTGATTAAGGCTAGATAAGAATAAAGGAGGCAAAGAATGGCTTTTTTTTAACCTAGTCCAAAAAAAAATTCATTCTGGAAGGTGAAGACCCTCAGGGTTTCTGGCCAAAACATAAACTCACTCTGAGCCATCAAGGCTCAAATAAGTACTAAATAAGGCTTGGGCTGGAACCTGTTGTTGGTCAATCAAGGAGAGCCAGAGTGATTCCAGTTTAAGGTATAGTCCTATAAAAATAAATCTAGCCCCATAAACCCCAAGATGTTTTGTGTGGTTTCAATTTCTATGTAGATAGAGGGAGAGAAGGGAAGGGGACAAAGAGCAAGGGAGAATGGGAAGGAAGGATGGAGCTAGTTGCACTGCCCAGTTAGGAATCAGGTCCCTAATGGGACAACCATTACTACTCATAGGTTGTGCCTCACAGGTTGTTTGTCCTTCGATCTTGAAGAGGACCATGGCATTGGGAAAGTGATGTCATGGTTTGTAATTCCCTTGCAAACTCTAGATCTATGATCCTATGAAACCTTAGTGTGGTATTTATAATTCTGCAGGGACTGTTGGCAAGAAACATCCATGGAATGGGGGGGGGGGGTCAGAGAATTTTCTGAACTCTCTTTGAGCTTGAGTATAAGTACTTTAGGCATTTGTTTAATAATAATTTGTCCTATGTTCCATTCTTTGTTAGATACATGCTTGCAAGACTATGGACACCTGAATAAAAGTTAGAAATGAGCCAAATTCCTATGTTCCTAAAGGAAAACATGATTAGGGGACCAAATAAGCCATATTCTCAGAGAAATCTCCTGGCAAGGGCATGAGCCAAAGAAATAATTATTAAGAGGCCTCTGAGACTGAACACAGAACGCGAGAGCTTAAAGTTTCAATAATGAACAACGTATTACAGTACTATTTTCAGAACTGTTGAAGTTGAAAGGAGTTGGTTTTGTGAGAGAGATGGCAATTTCCTCATTTGTAAGATGAGGGGATAGCTTCTACCTCTAAATCTAACCTTCTGACAAATATGTTTTATCAGTGTTAGGAAGTATGGTCTTTAATCTCTGCTTGTTGAGTAGTCTTTACAATGTCAATACTTGACTCTTGTACTATTTGAATAGTAGATGGAGAGAAAAACTGAGCTTAGGTGAGTTTTACCTGAGCTCTTTGTATTTCCTTTAATGGACTACCAGGTGGCAATTCTCCCCCCCCCCCCCCAAGTCTTCCCACTTGTAACAGCTAGACAGAATTCGCCTACATTCCAAACCCATTATAACTGGAGATAAAAAGGTGCTGATGAGAAAAGAAGGAAAGGTGATAAGTATGTGGCATTTCTTCCCATGTTAGTTTGTACAGAGAGGCAGGGGCATCAACATTTTATAGATTCTGTAGCTTAGGAATAGGATGGAAAACTGGATGGAAAGAACATTACCTATGCTACTGATTACCCAGAGAGATTGGACACATAGCTTTACCTCCTCGAGAGGCCTCCATTTTCTCATTTATAAAATTAGGGGGTTAATGTCAGATGACCTCAAAGGTTCCTTCCAGTTGGAAATCTTTGAAACTATGAAAGCAATTTAACTTCTCTATAGAGTTCATTATAAAATGATTCTTCCAAGAGACATCAAAAATATTAATTTAGTGAAGATGAAATGTTTTCATATCATTCCCATCCAGTCAGAGGCCTCCCAGCTCAGAAGTTTGGAACATCTCTTTTTCATCATTCATTTACACAGAAACAAAATATTTGAGAAACGTGAACAGTTTTCTTGGTGAAAATTGTTAGTACCTTGCCTTTAAATAAGTAAAAGATATATCTTAGCACAAATACTGTAGTTACATGACCACCAATTCTGTAAATGTATTACCTCACCTAGTCAACATTTCCATTCACTAGCTTATCTGGCAATAAACTTGGGAGCTTAGGTCTGTGGGGAAAATGGTCAAACTTGTTTGGTGTCTTAATGTGACTGAAATCCTTTACTTTTAGTTAAAGCAAGAATAACATTGAATTGGAAGAACTGCCAGATAATGGGCAGTGCAGAAAGTGACTCCTTTGAGAATGTTGCTCCATAGTCATAGAGCCTACCAGTTTTGGTGCTCTTGTTTGTATAGATAGAAGTAAAGTAAGTAGAAAGAACCCATATATCTGGGGCAGATCTTCAGTTCCTTTTTAGAAGCAGCTGGTGGTACAATGGATATAGTGCTGGCCTGGAGTCAGAAGTCCTGAATTCAATGCAGCCTTAGATACTTAATAATTTTGTGATCCTCGACAAATCCTTAACCTTTGTCTCAGTTTTGTTTTTCTCACTAGCACCTGCCTCCCAGGTTTGTAAGGATCAAATGAGATGGTGTTTGTAAATTGTTTATTAGCACATAATAATATATAAATACTTATTTTTTTCCCTTCCTTCTTTGAGAGTTGCCTAAGGGCCCTAAAAGGTTAGCCATGATGGTCACCCAGCTAGGATGTGTCATAGGTATGACTTCCCAAGTCTTTCTGACTCCAGGGCCTGCCTGGAAATTAATAGGCTTCATTAAATATCTATAAAATGAACTGGTTTTAAAATGAGCCAGGATTTATCATTGAACAAACACCCTTCCACACCCTATTAACCCCCCATCCTTTTTTTATTATAGAAATAAAATATGACCTGGAATTTAAAAAAAATTTAAATTATGGTTGTATTAATATAATTATAATATCATGAATCTCTAGAACAATTTATACTTTACAAAGTGCTTTCTCATGCATCACATTGTTTGATGATTGAGGTTAATATCAATATTGTGATTTATATCAGGAATGTGTGAGAACTAGCTGGAACTGGCTTTTTTTTTTTTAGGTTTTTGCAAGGCAAATGGGGTTAAGTGGCTTGCCCAAGGCCACACAGATAGGTGATTATTAAGTGTCTGAGGCCACATTTGAACCCAGGTACTCCTGACTCCAGGGCTGGTGCTTTAGCCACTGTACCACCTAGCCACCCCCCACTGCACCACCTAGCCGCCCCTGGAACTGGCTTCTAAAAGCCACTTGTTAAATTTTCATAGTGAGCATTTATATCTTGGAAACTGTCAATGCTTCAAATCAGGGCTTGATTTCAATGTTGTGAATAAATTAACGAGAGAAAAGAGGAAGCAGAGAAAAAGACTGTGGCTATACCTTTTGTTCATTCTTTTGCTGAAGGGTTTCTTTTACTCTTCTTCCTCCTCCTCTTTCCCCTAAGATCTGTAATAAGTACACAGGCATAAACTTTTAAAGATGATATTTGAGAGCTTCATTAGCTAAAATTTCATCACTTGTCAGTTAACCTAGTGAGGAACCTTTCTGAACTTAGGCTGGTACTTGGACAACACCAGATCTCCATCAATAAACATTAAATCAACCAATAAACTTGTATTTCAGGCACTCTACTGGGAGGGGGTGCGGTACAAAGGACACAATCCTTCCTCTCAAGGATCTCATAGTCTAATGGGAAGAGACAACATGCAAATGTTTTTCTAAAACCATTTCAGATTTTGGAGTTTAGTCTCAAGAACAACAAAGTACAAACAGCTCAAATCCTATATATAGAATAAATTGTTCTCTAACCTTTTCAGTTTGGGATTCGTCAAGATTTACAGAAAGCAAGCATTAAAATCTCTAACCTTTCTGTTATTATTTAACTTCCATGAAAATATATTTACTGTATGCATAATGTTATATATATTAATGGAACTTGTTAGCTAAACTACTTATATAAACAAAAAAAAGAGTATTCTTTGGAGATTTATCAAAAGCAAATCTTACCACACACTTTTTGTTGACATTATCATCTACTGCATTTCATTTACCAACTGAGTATTCTGTACCCTAGCACACAGCGGGAAATGACTAGGAGGGCATTTTAAATCAAAACTAATAATTATCATCCTGGTCCCTTGGGAAAGGGATGAGGTAGAGGAGGTTTAAGTGGTGATTTTTATATTAGGGGAAAGGAACTGAATTCTATGTAAAATCCCCTAGTCCAGATTTCTTCAGTTTCACTATGACCTCTGTACCTATTTTTTTCAGACCACAAACTGGAGTCTGAACCCCTATGTACACATTCAACTTTGAACTCAGCCTGTACCCTGAGGTAGTTGTCCCACTTGTACATGCTATCTGTAGGTGGTTTCTGTAGAAACCCCAAGAATTTGCATAGCTTACTTTGCACAGTTTCTCAAAGTGGGTACTGCTCCTTTACATGAGTATGGATAAAGGAGTAATGACTATATATGAATAGGCAGCATCTTCTGAACTAAAAACATCATGAAATTAATTGACTAATCCTATAACCTAGGGAAAGTTAGAATGGGGACTGAATGACATGGAGATAGCTGTTGAGAATATCTTCAGGCAATTTTGGAAGTCACATGAATTCTTTGAGGCCACCATTGGAACTATTCTCTTGCTTTCCGCTTTATTGACATCAGGCTGGTGACCCAATGTAGGGTGTTCTTAGTATCTTTATATCCTGTCTTGGCATTTTTAATATTGTAGTTTTCAGTTTATTAAGTGTGACATTTAGGTCAGTGACTCTGAAGTAATTTTAGGCTATGAAATAGTTTAAATATTCAGTCCTTTTCATTATGAAATTAATGCTGCTGATCCCACCATAGATTTTGAGTTATGGTATGACTTGCACTGAATTATCCTCATGCTTTTCACCTTGTTGTTTCCTTTTAACCAAAAGACACACAGTTTTAAGTTGACTGACTGAAATTAAGGATGCAAATTCTGGGCACAGAACAAAAAGTTTTTATATTTGGTTTTTAAATTAAGGTGGTGCTAACAGGTCAATATAATTAACCTGATCAGACATGATTGCTTTAATTTCAATGTTAGGGAGCAACTTTTGCACTCTGATTTGGGTTCAATCATTGTTTTTGCTTGCATAGTACCATAGGAGATACAATGTAAGCAAGACTAGAAAGGGAATAGGACGGAGAAAAAGTCAACACACAGAAAGAAGCTAATTGTCCGAACATGACAACTGCAGAAAAGGAGAGAGTAGAATGAAGAGGAGAATAAATGGAACAGAAACATTGTCATGTTAAAAAGAGAACCCTAAGAAGCAATAAGAACCTGGATTGAAATTATGAGAGGCAAATTGGGAATCCTCTGAAGAGCTTTGAAGGTGAGAACAAGGTTTTTGACTGGGACAAGGTAGTAAGAGAGAAAGCCAAAGGACAGATTAGAAAAATGGGTTATATATTGGGGAGAGGGAGGGAGAGACAGGAGTTAATCTTAGTGCATGGGTGTCCTTGACTGTGAAAAGGTGAAAAGAGAAACCAGTGGCAGGATTATGATTACTGAGGATTACTGCTGGGTTTGTATGCCGTTTGGTAGACAGAGAGGAGAGAGATTTAGAAAGCTGAACCAGAGAAGAAAATCACGAGGAGAATACAGAGGAGAAAATATGCACTTCATCTTAGTTCTTTTAGTAGGAATGTTTGCAATGGGAAGTCATTTATATAAGTTTTGAAAAATTTTACATACAGAGCGATTGTCAGACATAAACACCATTTCCAGCAAGGATTTGTGGCATTGCTGTAGGTAAGTTGCGTGGTTATGTTTACCTGAATGTTCAAAGCAATGGAAGTTTGAATCTTGCACAATACAATTAAAATGTGTATTTTAGTGATAACTGAATCAGAAACAAATACAAAGGGAAAAATGAGAAAAGAGGGGGAGGAAGTTTTGGACTCTAGACATGCTGTGAATTAATTTGCTAGGTAATAACTGTGATGCTGATATAGATACTCTTTTTTTATGGTTAGCTGGTTTTTTTTTTTTTGAGTGGCATATCCATCATCTAATCCTGAATTGGTATGAAGGTCTTTGACACAGTTTAAAAAAATATGTGATCTATGATAGCACATAAATGTTATTGTCACATATATGGTCCAAAGGAAATAATTTATGTTGAGGGATGCCTTTGTTCTAGGGAGGATTGTTTGGTGGGGAATAAGTTTTGATGGCTGAACTCTGACAGGCAACCTTCTTATGGTGCTTTCTGGGGATTAGCAAATGATCTTTCTAGAATGCAGCTTTCTAAATCTCTCTTGCTTCCTAGTTTTATGCTTTTTTTTTAAACTACATCTTTAACTGAAAAACTTCTTGTCTCTGACAACAAACCTACCAGTCTTCAGGGGAATGTCTCTTTTGGCAAATCCTGAAATTCAATGGGATCTGAAGAACCAGCAGTGGTCAATATTCACTGCTATTCTTAATACATTGTTTCTTTAACAAGCTGATCACAAAATTTGAGTGTTTAGCTCTTGGACAATGATTGGGGAACTAGACTCCATTAAGGATTCAAGGAACAGTTATGGGAGCCAGTTCTTTCCTGATAACAACTTTCTTCTATAAACTAGATCAGATAATCAAATGAATCTTTTTTTTTTTAACTTTCCACTGCTGCTACCTATACCTTGCCTTCATAATAGTATGGATTATATGAGGTGTTGGGAAGATTATTAACATCTATATAAAATTGTTTGAAGTTTGTGAAGTGATTATTATTATTATAAAGAAAGAAGCATACTTTCTTATTGTTTTGATAACTTTGGAATACTACATCCTTTGATAACTATGGAATACTACATCCATTTAGAAGCTGAATTTTTGTATTATGTACATTTAAGCATCCCTCTGACTCCTGGTAATCTGTCATTTCTATTTTCAGCTAGTCAAATTCCAAACACCTCTGTTTAACAGAGGTCAATCAAATGGACCTTTTGAAGATTTGTTAAAAATGTTCCAGTCTTGTAGCAAGACCACTACTCTCCTTTCTGTGTTCAAATCAGTTTGCATATCATTCTTCAAGCATGCCCACTAGATTTTCTATCTTCCATGGCTTTACTCAGGACAATTCCCTCACCTGTTGAAATTCTATACATCATTTCTCAGCTCAAATGACCTGTTTTCCTCTGGATGAACTCCAGGGCTCACTGTCACCTCCAGGATCAAATATAAAATCCTCTGTTTGGTGTCCATAACCTAGGTCCCTGCCGCTCCTACTGGGCTTACATTACACCTTAATACCCATACTCTTTGATCCACAGACACTGATCTTCTGACTATTCCTTCCCAAGATAGTGAGACTGTCTATCTTCTTTTTTCCTTATGCTTTCCTCATGCTTAGAATTATTTACCCTTCACCCCCAGCTAAAAATCCCATCTTCTCCAAGAATCTTTTCCCAAGTCTCCTTAATCTTAGGATATTCTCTCTGTTGACTGGGGTGAAGGATTTGGAAGTGGAGAGGAAGGAATGTATGGGTCACATACTGTATTTAACCTTTTTTTAAAAACAAATATTATCTCATTTGGAGATCTTCATAACCACCCAATGATATTATAATCATTGAGGGAACTGAGGCAAACAGAGTTTTAAGTCACTCACCCAATGTCACACAGCCATGAAATACATTAAGTTGGATTTGAACACTTCTTCCTGACTCTATTTGCCCTCTGTCCACTGCACAATCAATTACCTCTACTGATAATCTATTGATTACCTGGGATTTAATCCTATCTATATGTTATTTATGTAAAGTTGTTTGTAGATTATCTTCCCATTAGACTATGAGTTTTTTGAGAACAGGAACTGTTTTTTGCCCTTTTGGGGGGGGTAGTGCTTAGTATCCTGCCTAATGCTTAGAAGGTGCTTAATAAGTTGGTTTCCTGATTGCTGCTCTGATCCCTCTAGTCAGAAGTGATCTTCCTTTCCTGAACTCCTACAGCACTTTTTATTTTCCTCTGTGGGTGTGTATATGAACAATATCACTTTGTATTAGTTATTTGTAAATATTTTTACCTCTCCTACTAGATTTTAAGATCCTTGAATAGAAGCATCAAGCTTACTCATTTTTAAAAATTTCTTTTAAAATACAAACATTGAATTAAAGAGTCCTGCAGGAAAAATGTTGGTCTCAAGTTTTTGTTTTTTGTTTTCTTGTTTGTTTTTAATAGATAATCACAGATTTTTAGAATTGGAAAGGTTCTTAGAAACCATCTAGTTCAATCCCCTCAGGACATTGCTGCCTTGTCCTACCATCATTTCAAAATCTAAGGGTTCAAATTGAGTTCTTTATATTACCCCCTAAACCTGTCCTGCCTTTTGACTCGCTCATTCTCCCAGTCTCCCAAGTTCTTAACCTTGAGTTTATCTTTGACTCTTCCCCACACCCTTTCCAATTAATTATATCCAGTTAGTTACCAGGTCTTGTTTCCATCACTTCAGCATCTCTTGAAGCCATGCCCTCCTCTCTATTCTTACTGCCCTTTCTGTGCAAGTGTCTTATACTCCTAATTGACTATATACTCTCTGGGTGTAGGAACCATGTTTTACCTAACATTTGTATTTCCCCTAGCACTTAGCAAAATATATACTTAATAAATGTTTGATAATATTAGATTTATTGATATGAGGAAACTGGAACCCAGGAAAAAAAAGCAAGTTAATATTTTTGTAGGGAAAGAAGCCCTATATGTTGCTACAAGTGGGGCTCAGATCTACCCTATTTCCTGTTTTTCCACACTAGGTTCAAAAAAGGTCATAGGTAAGTAGCGTCCAGGTTGACTTTTATTTCCCACTCTAATCTTAGGTATTTTTCCTTTTTAGATTGTTTGTGTACATGATTTTAAGAGGTTATTAAAGATAAAGCAAACATTTGAAAGTACTTATCTGTAGTAGGACCAGTCTGAATGACAGAACTTTTATCTATGGGGGTCAGAGTTCTAAAAGTTAGCAAATCCAATTGACTATAGTAAAATTTCTCATAATTTTCATTATAAATTTGTATTAATTGTTCTTTTTTTTGCTATCCTGGGTCCACAGCAAATTCTCTAAACCTAATTTTTCATCTAGTTCACACTTTAACCTTTCTGTGAAATCTGGATACTTTGTCTTTTTCTTAATGATTTTAACACTATTTGATGTTAAAACTCAGTCCTAGGGTGAATTAAAATCCTTTCCTTATGAATCATCTATTTTCAATTGGTTCATTATTTCAAATTCAAATTCTTATTCAAATGGTTAGTTATTGAACAGAAAGCTTTATTTCTACTGCATATGAGGAATATTTTGAAACAGACATGAATCTTAAAAATAATCTAGACCAAAAACACATAGTTAGTTATTTTCAGGCCTCTTTTCATTCTCTTCTATGACAATGCTTTTCTTTTACCAAAGGATTTTATGTGATTTTTTTTCGAGCAATAGCTCAGCAACCTGAGGTAGGTAGTCTTCCATTTTTCTCTCTAAGGAGGACTTGCAATGAGCAGGTCATTACATATTTCTAGTTAAGCCTTACCCATTACTTTGTCTTGGTTTAGTCAGTAGTAGCCCTTACAACTATCTCCTTTCCAGGACTAGCAACCTCACATTTTGCCTTTTCCTCACATTCTTAATGATGGATGGTTGATTTAGAGAGGCAAGTAGATTTTTAAAACATTCAGCTCTTCGTTTTAAGATTCTATTATTTCAGTAGTTTAAAAATTGCTTAAGGCTTGAAATAGCCAGATCAATGAGACATAAATGTATTTTTGATTTAAATTATTTGGAGTTGGGGCTCAATTTGTCCTTTCATCATGGTCTTAGCTTTCTTACCACCCTAGACAGAAGCACTTCTTCATGCTTATTTTTTTCCTCTATTTATTGGCCACATATAATGACTTTTTTCATTTTTCTCTACATGTTTGTCTCTTATCTCCCTAATTGTAATGTGAATTTCAGAAAGACAGGACGATTTCTTTTGTTGACTAGAATAACAACTTTATGTGTGTTGTTTCTTAGAACTACATTCAAGGGTTCAACAACTGTGTACTATAAACTCCTTTGTGTAGAGCCATAACTAAGGTAGGGCTTTCCTCCAGGGCACCAATCTTTAAAGACCACCAACATCATGTTTAGTTTTTTAGCAGCATAGAAATAATTAAGTTTATATCCAGTTAGTAAGAAAAATTTACTAAATTGCAAGATCTAGGAGCTTTTTCACCCTGGTCATTGCATACAAGGTGAGTTTCCACATTTTTGCTATTGTTCAGTCATTTTCAGTTGTTTTTGTGGGTTTTCTTGGTTTGCTATTTCCTTCTCCAATTCATTTTACAGATGAGGAAACTGAGGCAAACATTTGCCCATGATCATAGAGTCAATAGATATCTGAGGCCAAATTTGAACTCAGTAAGATGAGTCTTCCTAACTCCAGACCCTGATCTCTAACCACTGCATTACCTAGCTACCTCTTCTACAAGTCTAGTCCAAATATCCAGTCCTAGTGGTGACTTCCTCAGTAGCTGTACCTTTCTCTCTGTGTATGTTTTATGCCATCTATCCTGAACTCTGCCTATGTGTTTACCTAAAAATAGTTTAAACCAAAGATTCTTATAGAAAATGGAATCTTCTCTTCCCTTTCTCCCCATGTTCTGTTACTCTCTGGAGATGTACATACCATAGTCCTGCAAAAAGGGAGTAGAGTTCAGGTGATATAATCTCCAGTCAGAAATAAAAGTACTTTGAAAAAATATTCCAAACCTGCCAAGGTAGAAGTTTAAAGGTTTCTATTTATTCTGTAACAAAAAATAAAAAATAAAAACCTGTGAAGACTGTGGAAAGCAGGTGCTACATTAAATCATGAGAAACTTTAGCTGCCTCTGAAACTGCCCAGGGACAGGCAAGAAAATGTATCCATCAGGATCAAAGAATTAAGTCACTATTGTAAGGGAAGCCCTGTGCCTTGTATTTTATTTTATTTTATTTTATTTTGGTTTTTGCAAGGCAAATGGGGTTAAGTGGCTTGCCCAAGGACACACAGCTAAATAATTATTAAGTGTCTGAGACTGGATTTGAACCCAGGTACTCCTGACTCCAAGGCCAGTGCTTTATCCACTATGCCACCTAGCCGCCCCTGTGCCTTGTATTTTAAATGGGGACTGCCTATCAATGCTAAGGTGAAATAGGTGAATGATTGATTTTTTTTAGGTTTTGGCAAGGCAATGGGGTTAAGTGACTTGCTCAAGGCCACACAGCTAGGCAATTGTTAAGTGTTTGAAGTTGGATTTGATTTAGGTCCTCTTGAATTCAGGGCCTGTGCTCTATTCACAGGCACCACCTAGCTACTCTTGATTGAATTAAAAAAAAAATTAACCTCTTACTGGATGCAAACCACTATACTAACTGCTAGGGAAACACAGAGAAAATCAAGATAGTCACCGTTTGATGCCTTTGGTAAACACAAGAATGTCAACTTCTAACGGGTACAACACATTATAACAGAGTTCAGTCTCACAAATAATGAGGCAATCATTACCAGAGACTAAAGAAAAACAAAAACACAATTGGTTAAATTGAAAGAAATAATATAATCTGAGGCAACAGAAATTCTTCTCAGATGCATTTAGATATTGGTCTCTGAACTGTCTTTCAGCTATATCCATGTTAGGTGTGTTCAATTCTTTTTTCTAGTTTATAATGTTTTGTCCTTCAAGCCTATGACATCAGGGAAATGATGTCATAACAAGTGTATAAATTAGATTTGAGTGGGGGAAGGGGGGCTGTGCTAAGTCACCAGCCTCACTTTCTCCTCCAGAGCCATCTGGGTCCAGGGATCAGTTATGAATCAAGATAACTAGAGAGAGAAAGTTCCTTTAGAATAAATGGGCACCTCTTCTGGTGTTTAAAGGCCTTGATAATCTAACTTTGACCTTTCTTTCCAGACTGATCTCACATTAGTTAGATCCTCAGGTATTTTATGTTCTAGACTAACCTGGCTTATTTTAAGATTCTTCCTCTTGCTCAAAATTAACTTGAATTTACTCTGTATTCATATATACTTATGCAAGATGGTTGTGGAGCTGTTGATCAAGGACTTTTGACTCTGATAAGGGGCTTCTAACTGGTGAGTTGCCAGTCACTTTGTCGAGATAAACTTTTGTTTGGAGGCATTTGAGATGGACCTCTTCTCGGAGAGTGTGGACAGTGCTCCCCAGTGCCTTGCTAAAAGGGTCCTGAAAGCTACTAATTGGGTTTCAGATTGGGTCTCTCTCCCGGATAATAGGGCGACTAGAATTCAGAAAGACAGGAGTTTCATAGGAGATGCCATTTGTGTTAACCTATACAGGAAAATGCAACCATATTTCAGTCCTTTTCCTCTTATGCTCTTTTTGACTTTTGTCCTGTTCAGAAGACAGTTCACACAGCAGGGAAGGGGAAGAGTAAAAGCAAGCTTGTGCTCACTTACAGTTTCTTCTTTTAAGAACTGGAAATGACTAAGATAGGCAAGAACACATAGGATTTTGAGGTATCCACCCAGGGCTTTTTGAGTAGGGGTGAGAGACTGGACTCCTTGAGAGTTGACTTCTCCAGCCCAAGAGATGACAGTAGCTGGGGCATTGGTAGAAGCTGGGTCATTGAAGGAGCAGATATACTTCTTCCTCTGTAAGTGAGAGATTGGACGTTTTAGGCAGTGTGATCTTGGAGACAAGGCTTATATTCAAAGAAAGTGAATTTCTTGAGCAGCATCAACCTTTGAGGTTCTCTTGTAGATGACATCAAGGTCAAAAGTTTATAAATTAGAAAGATGAGGCCTTAGATCTTTTGAAGAAAGATCTGGATCTTGTAGATGAAGGAGTAAAACCATAGGATGGGGACAACTAGGTGGCGCAGTGGATAGAGCACCTGCCCTGGAGCCAGAAGGACCTGAGTTCAAACGTGACCTCAGACAGTTAACAATTACCTAGCTGTGTGACCTTGGGCAAGTCACTTAAACACATTGCATTAAGTAAATAAAAAAATTAAAAAAAAACCATAGGATCGAAGTTTTGCAATTTCCATTAGCACAGAAAGTTGTTTGGACAATGAGGGTTTGATGAGATCGGGGTAGTCCACAAATGTCTTTTTGTTTCTGGGGAATTTAAACCATAGAAAGGCACTATGAATTTGGGAGTGACTGTATAGAACTCTTTGGGGGAGAGGAGCTCACCAGAGTGCTAAAAGGGTTGCAATGCCAAAATCACTTCCCTTCACAGAGGAGTTTGGACTCTTTGAATGCTGTGAATGTGTGTTTGTGTGTGTGTGTGTGTGTGTGTGTGTGTGTGTGTAATAAATTCTATCTCATACCTAATATCCATGTTGTCACTTTGAATGGGAGCTCAGGACCCTGTTACATACATGGGAGGAAACCTAGACTTGAGGTTGAGCCTCCTTGGAGCTGGAATAATAATAACTGAACCCATGGAAACTTATTCTCATTGTTTCTAATTTTATTCTCTGGAGCCAAGCAGAAAAAAATCTTATTCCTCTTCCATATGACAAAGTCTTCAAACACTTGAAGACCTTTCTCTGGTGTCCCTTAGGTCTTTCATTCTCCAGGGTTCACATGTCTAGTAACTTTAACCATCCTTCATAGGTCTGGGGAAGTTCTATAAATAAGCAGGCACTGTGCTAAGTGCCGCAGCTACAAAGAAAGGCCACACTATGTTTCTGTTATCCTAAGGTCAATCTAGATAAATTCCAGAAGGCTTATCACCTGACAGTTAGCCATCAGATGATGAACTATCTTGAACTTAGCAACTCATGAAAGAATTGCTATTAACCTGGATCAAAATAATACCCACACCAAAAAAAAATTAGAGATCTTTTTCTTCTTACATAACTAGCTTTCCTGTGACTACAATCAGAAGACACACCAATTTATCTAAGGGATAAGAAGGCAGTATACCAACCATAATACTAATAAAGCCATCAGCCCCAGTAATTATAACTGACCTTTATATAGTTTTGTAAGTTTTGCAAAGCACTTAATTTAAATTATTTCATTGGATATTAACCTTGTAAGCTAAGTGATATGGGTATTATTATTTCCACTTTAAAGATGAGAAAACTGAGACTCAGGGATTGAGTATTATTTCCATGATTATTCAGCTAGAAAATGTGATGCAAGATTTAAGACATTTAAGGCCTCCTCTAATAGGGAACCTAGTATTTTTTCCACCACTCCACACTGCTCTATCTCTACTCTGAGCTGCCAAAAGATGCCAAATATTACTAAAGAAAGATGTAACCTTTGGAATGTTATTTAGACCAGCCCATATAATGTTGGTATTTTAGCTGTTATGTTTAGGAATCAGGGAAAAGAGGGTGGCACCTCTGTGGCAAAGTAATGCCATTCTGAGGAGTGTGGTTTACCGGAGTGGCTTTCCCCTGTATGTCTGTGTTTGTATTTCCTGATCTTGTGGCTTTCCTAGGGGAAAAGCATACTGTACTGTAACTGTTTGATACTTTAGGCATAGAATGTACCAAAGGATTAGGCAGTGATGAGTTTGTGTCCAGCTACACCTTCAAAAATCCCTTCTGTGTCCTTCTCTTTTGCATATACCTTTGTCAGAGGTTGTGGAAACCTACAGTTTGTTTTCAGGGGGCCCTCATGTATGGCATGAATAAATCCAGATTCTCTGATCTTTGTTTCAGTATTGGCATATATGTATATAGTAATTATATGGAGAGGGAAGAGACTAAGAAAATTATACATATTAATGTGTATATATGCATACACATATGTGCCTCTATTTGTATTTACATCTATGTCTATGGTTATATATATTATTGTGTGAAATAATTTATGTATTTTTTGTATTTATGTATATTTATGAATAAATGTTTATGTATTTTTGTGTATATGCATATGTATGTATATATGTGTGTATTTCTTGGCCTTTTTCCCTTACTGTTACACATATTGGTATATCTAAGAAGTCAAATCTACATTCACATTAACAAGTTGGTCTAGTGAAAAGAATTCTTAATTTGGAATGAGTGCATCTGTGTTCAAGGTTAAAGCTCTGCTTTGAGGGGTGGCTAGGTGGCAGTGGATAAAGCACCGGCCCTGGAGTCAGGAGTACCTGAGTTCAAATCCGGTCTCAGACACTTAATAATTACCTAGCTGTGTGGCCTTGGGCAAGCCACTTAATCCCATTTGCCTTGCAAAAACCTAAAAAAAAAAAAGCTCTGCTTTTTACTACTCTCAAGGTTTTCAGTCAAGTCAATTCATTTCTTCAGACCTGATTCCTTTGTAAAGTTCTGTAAAACTAAAATAGAAATAAAGACCATTAAACCTAGTTCTAAAATGTAATGATATCTATTTTTATTGCATTTTTTATTTATTTTGTTAAATATTTTCCAATTATACTTTAATTTGAGTATGGCTATGCTTGGGAGTAGGGCCATAGGATGCACTTTTGACATCTCTGGTGTAGACAGGCTCTCTTGGTTTTTACTTCTACTTCTAAATCTATAAGGATATGACATTTTTGGTGTGTATTAAAGACAGGTTGCAATCCAAAACATAATACATTGAACAGGCTGGGTATTTTCTCATAATTGTGTAAATAAGTTCTGCCTGAAATCAGATACTTTCATAGAGACTGACTGAGATCTTGCACTAAGTTCACTTTCCATGTACCTAACTGGTATCCTAGGTAATGATGGAGTAGAATGGAATGTGATGAATGGCATTGAAAAGACAGGACGACACTTTTTTGCTGTGATGAATTTGCTGCAGTTGTTGGAAAGTGAGGAATTACAGACCTTCCATGGTATCATGGGATCGTCTTTTTCTTTTTTCTTTTTTTGACTGAAAAGGGATGTTCATAGTTCACATGTTATTCCTTTTTGCAAGCTGCAGTGCCTGTATCCTAATTTGTTGCTTTACTGAAAAGAAAAAAAAAAAGCAACTCAATGAAAAGAGCAGCTTCTGGTTCTCCCTAGGATATTTGTAGTATGTTAGCTCAATTGGATAGAAGAATTTTATATTTCTTTCCTTTTTTCTTGTGCTAATGCAGAGTCTGTGCTTTTGTTCTACTAGACTTTATTTTTCACGCAGATACTTTTGGGTGTGTGTGTGAAATGATCCTGCCTATAATTAGGAAAGGAATGTGTTAAATTTGTAAAATATGTTCCATAAATGTGTAAGCTGTCATTATTACATTGACAACCAAATATAAAATTCTCACTTAATATTTTGACATTAAAAAATTAATTAGGTCTTAATTATATGATTATAGTCTTAATTTGGCATAATTGGTCAACACTGAGGGAAAATGATTTAAAAACAATTAAGGAGGAAAGTTTACCTACAAAAAGTAAATCTTCACCAAAAAGTTTCATTAAAAAAAAATTCTAATCAACCAAATCCATCTTGGCAGATAAACATTCTGATGAAGTGTGAAGCTCAGGCAAACCTATAATTAATCCTGAATACAATGGTTTGATAAAGGCAGAGAAAACTTGGTGAGTTTGCTTACATTTCCCTACTAGGAGCTTTCCATCAAAAATCTTTTATCTGGCTTTGCAAATGCCACTTTGACATTATTTCCACAGAATAAATCAAATGCTTCAGCTACACATTGCCCTTGTTGGAGGAAAAAAGATGTTTTAGCTTCAGAAAAGACTTTTTGTTGTTGTTGTTGTCATTGCAGGCTCACTGACTCACAAAGCTCAGTGAATTATTTTAAAGGAGGAAAAAAGGGAAGAAAAAGAAAAAAAAACAGTGAGCCTGAGATTGTAGCAAGCTTTACAAATTGGCACAGCCTTATCAACAGCATTTCATGGTTTTCTGGAACTCTTTCAAAGGAGACTTCCCTTTGTATGGGAGGGCTTAAGCTTTATAATATTTAGAGCTGTATTTTAAAGTTTATGAAAATTGCTTTTTAGTTTCCAAGTCTCTTAAAGCATTGATACTGATGTTTACTTCTTATAAATTTTCCCCTTGGAAACATGACTTGCTCTAATTTTTAGCTCCTCATTTCATTTATCCTCTTCCTCCTCCCTTCTCTCCCTACCTTAATTTACTGAGTTGTTAGTGAATTTATCACTAGATAGCTCTTCTTCTAATAGTGTCCCTATTTCATTCAGATCACCTTCAGAGTGGTTCCATTCCTATGTCTCCCTTTAATAAAAATATGACCCATGAACAAACCTGTTTTGTATAATAGTTTTTATTCTCATCAACTAGATGCAAAAACTTAGACAGTATAATAGTAGCACATATGAGTATATTTTTAAAGTTTTCTAAACATTTTTCTCAGAACAATGCTTTTAAGTAGATAAATATTATTTATCAATTTTACAAATGAAGAGACTGAAACCCAGAGAGGTTAAATGACTGGCAGTTGGTGAAGGTCGAATCTGGTTTTTGAATCCAGGACTCTTATTTAAGTCTTTTTCATTGTATCATATGAAACTCCTTAATATCTAGTTTTTTTTATTAATCTCTTTAAGAGCAAGACTGTTGCTTGTGTTTTATATAATACAAAACATAATTTTATTTTTAATATGCAATGCACAAAGCCCATCATAAGATATTTTAATGAAAATTTTTTTTAAGATTTCTAACACCCAGCTAATGATCTTCTAATTTCAAATAGTGTCAGGTGCTATAGCATTCTAATTTATTCTAATAATTTGGACAACCCCTTAGAATTTAAGATTGTTGGATTAGAAGTATTGTTTTATGTATATTTTTCTTCTTAATATTGAAAATCATACTTCCAAATATGCAAAGTTTAATTTCAAAACCCAAGTACTATTAAACACCTAAATGCTGTGTGATTTTGTCTCTGAAACCTGCTTCATGGAATGCCTTGGGAAAAGGATGAGATTTTCCTACTTTGTCAAATCAAAAGATTTGATTTCCAATCTGGGATCTACCACTTAGTACCATTGTGAATAGAACTCACTTAATGTTTCTGGACTTTATTTTTTTTCATTTGTAAAACAAAGAGTTTATAATATAGGATATCTAAAGCCTTTCAACATTAAAACTTTATGATCATAGAAATATCTTTTCCTTACCCTATATTAAATCTTATCTATCAACCTACAGTAAGGTGGCAAGAAGCACCAGCCTTGGTGCCAGAGGAGAATTGGGTTAAATCCTACCTCAAACTCTTCCTAGTTATTGGATTGTGACCATGTGGGCATTTCACTTAAGCTTTCTGTCTCAGTATCCTCATATGTAAAATGGGTAGAGGATCAGATGAGATTATTGTAAGGAACTTTGAAAACTTCAAAATGCAATTATTGTAAGGAACTTTGAAAAATCTTAAAAAATCAGTCATATTATTGAAGTAGCAGATTGTAGGTTTGGAGATTTAATAGTGTTAAATAGTATGCATATAGAATGTAGACTGTGTCTTTAAAATGGCAAAATACTTGATGACTTAAAGAAAAAAATGACTAAAAGTTGAGTTGAGAATAAAAAGAAAAAAGCCCTGTTCCTGCTGCAGTGGCTTTTTTTGATAAGAAGGTGACTGGTGAGCCCAAAGTGCTATCTCTTCAAATGAGACCATTTGCTAAATATGGCATTAGGATGGATGTGTGTGCCAGTGAGCAAGCATTTTTTTAATTATGAGAGAAATTACTTACTGTTTTAATTACTTGGAAAGTGATTATATAAAGGTTTCTTCCACTACCTTTTTGGGTTGTTTGAACATTTTATTGAATGGAGAGGAATGTATAGAAAGTGCAGTCCCTAAAAACTCTCTAAATTCTGAAAACCTTAAGTCCTTTTTTTCTTGACCATGTAAATGTATTTGAGTTCTTGTCAGGATTCTCTCACCTCAAAGACTGTTAGGAAGAAGTGAATCTCCAAAATAGCAAAATCTCTATCTATTGAAGTCTAAGGAAATGATGAAAGATAAGTATTTCAATCTAGTTCATTAATAAATGGTCTTGGAATGAGAAGATAAATGAATTTATTAAGAGGCTTTTATTTCAATGCTCTGTGCTAGTGACACAAAGAAAAAATCAGAAACAGTACCTGCCTACAGGAAGCTAAGATCCCTTGAAGGAGATGATAAATACATACTGATAAGTGTAATACAAATTAAGGTTTGCAAAACATTTTACAAAATTATCTAATTTGATCCTCTCATCTATCCTTTTGGGTAAGTACTACAAATATTGAATCGTTGAGGAAACTGAGGCTAAAAGAGACTAATCACTTGCCAGTAGTGGAATTTGTGCCCAGGTTTTTGTGATTCCAAAGACTAGAGCTCTTTCTACTACACAATACTTCAAAAGAGAAGTCTTAAAAATACTAAGAAAAATTTGAAGAGAAATCATTTTTTCCTAGGGAATTTGGGGGAGGCTTCATGGAGATGGGAACATATGACTTAGTGTTTTGAAGGATAGCCTATTTGCAATTAATACTTGAAGTTGACAGCCAGGACTTTTGAGAAGGCTGCTGGGCATTGTTCAGTTCCGTGATCCCACAAAAGCTTATGGGACAGAATGAAAATATACAGTGCTAAGCTATTAGTCTCTGTCCTTTTGCCTTCTGAAGAGGTCAAAAATATGGCTTGTGGGGATGGCCTAGAGCCATATACAGAAATAATTTCTTAGAATTGCAGTGAATACCGCACTTAATTTAACAAGTTTTCTGGTTTATTTTATTGCCATTCACAATTTTTCAGCAAGTCCATCTAGTTTGAGTTTCCCCTTTTGAACAATGATCCTTGTGACCTTTTCCACTTGCCCTGAAAATTCAGCTCTCCAGTGGATGTCCCTTCCAGTCTTGCCTTTAGGCCCTTATAGTAAACTCCAGGTAGGACAAGGGAAACGTGGGTAAAATATCTAGGAAGATTGCAGCAACAAAAACAGCAGCAATCTTCCCAAATTCCAAGGGAAACTCCTTGCTGGTATCAAACCATAGTTTAAAAGCCTAGCAGGAAAATAAAAAATCACTCAATTAGCTTGTTAAATATTTTGGGGCAGGAGACACTACTCATTAGGAGTCGATAGCCACAATGGAAGAATTTTAGCCATTTGATATTCATGAGACTAGGAAGGTTTAAAGGAGAACAGAGGACTAAATACTAGGCGTTTGGCTTTCTAATGTAAACACCATTATCATTTGGAAATCAATTAGCTCCTTGCACTGAGGGAAGGAGGAGACTAAGGCCTTTCTGAACTACTATTGTGAGTCTGGGCTATTTGCTTTAATTAAAAGGAGACAGAGTGGATTATTGTCTCAAACCCAGGAGTTGGGAAGAGTCAGAAAATTACACTCTAAGCAAGAGACAGGCCCTAAAAACCAAGGAGGTCTGCAGCAAATTAGCTGTTAAGCTGGGACTATCCTGAATAAAGAAGCACTGAACAGTTAGAAAAAATACAAAATGCTTGCCCTTCCTGGTCAACACTAGACTAGATCTGTGGATCTAGATCTGTTATAAAGATTTTGGTCTTAGCATTTTCTTTTTTCTCTCTTGTCATGGTTTTGGAATTTTAAGGTAGAAGATATCATATCTGCAAAGGGAAAAAATAATTTCATTTAAAAAGTGAATGCGAAAGAATACTTGAAAGGTTGACTGGTTAAAGGTGAATAGTTTTGTTTACTTTGGGGAGAAGTTTGACAACCTTCCAATCCACCATAAGTTTAACTGGTTATTTTGAGTGGACCCTTGGTCTTTGTTATCTATTTGATTATCTCATTTGATAACCACCTTTCATGACCATGCTTTGAGAGAGCCAATATTAATCCCATTTTTCAGATGAGGAAAATATGACTCAGAGACAGGAGACTTGTCCAGAGTTACACAGTAAGTCTCTTGAGACAAGATTTAAATCTCGATCTTCTTGATAAGGTCAGCCCCATCCTTATTAAAATCAAGCAATTCAAATGAGACATATTCAGCATATTCATGTCATTTTGTGTTTTTTTCCAATTATTACAAATAAATTCTATTTAGTTATAAAGAAAATAGTCAAGCAGATAATTAAGGGGAAACTGAAATGAATGACTGCTTGCATTACCCCAATTTCAGATTCTCAATGAAATCTACTACTCTATTTTCAATAGATATCAATATCAATAACCTGGTTTGGGGGGATTTGGATCAACTATGTTAATTTTTTTAAATTGTTGATTTTTTTTATCCTACATTTATTTTGAAATGTTGTCTTTACTCTTCCCTACTTATTGAACCTTTGAAACAAAGATCAAGAAAATAACTCTTTAAGTAAAAGCAAGTCACATTAGTGATGTCTGACAGTATTTGCAAAGTCCTTCAATTTCCTTTCACTTTCTCCAAAGAAAGGAAGGAGATACATTTATAATTAAATAGTGCTTGATGGCTTTATTATTATTTTGATTTACATTATTATCATAGATGTTATTTTCTTGATTCTGTAGATTTCATATTGCATCATATGAACTTTCCCAAATGTTTCTCTAAATATTTCATATTTGTTATTTTTCATGACTTGATAATTTCTCATTGCTTAGTCAATTAATGGTCACTCATTTTTAAAAAATCAGTTCTTTGCTACCACAAAAAGTGCTGCCTAGAATATTTTATTTTTAAATTTAAATTTTTATTTTATTTATGTATGTTCTTTATTTTAAAATTACATCAGTCATTTCAAAGGTCCATATTAGTATTATAATGTAATCATTATTAAGCCCGAGCATCAGATTCCCATCTCTTACATTATAGCATATAGATTCTTATGACAAATTGATTTTTAACAGGTTTTATCCTATTTAGCTAATATGGAATAGTACCCAAAGGACTATGTGAAGAATTAAATAGGTGAAATTAGGTTCACAGTCTCATAGATTTAGAGTTGGAAGGATCCTTAGAGGTTATCTTATCTGACTCTCTCATTTTTAAAGATGAGGAAATTTGAGTCTCAGAGATAGTAAATCACTTTGCCAAATCACAGAGGCAAAATTTGAACCCAGGTCTTATAACTCTCTGAAACTCTTTCCACTGCACCACACATAAGAAATGAATTTCTGAAGCTTACAGATTTCAAGAAGCACTCAAGGACTAATTTTCAAAACCTCTTAGAGAAGGGAAAAAATTTTTAAAAAGAATAGAAAAATTCAGATGGCATTTATATTCTCCCCACATACATCTCCCTGAAAAAGAATGACCTAGAAGAGATATCAACCATGTCCTGCAACATGCTTGATAAAACATAAGATCATAAAACATAAGGCAGGTTTTTATAGACCATTTTCTGTAGCAGACCACATATTTAATGTCACAGCTGATAGATAGGTGTAACAAGTATTGTCTCTTCTATTTTCAAAAGAAAGCATTGAGCATTCAAAAATCAAAATATAGTTTTAAAGACTTTTTATCAAATAAGGCTCTCCTACTTTTTAGTCATTCAAGATACTATTAGATATAACTTTGTTCAGTGGCATACTGATGATTAGTGTCAAGCCATACATCATACAGGCATTCTTATCTAACCTGCTGGCCAGTGTCATGGGTTATCATGTGTAATGATAACGTGTAATACAATAGTAATTGCTCATCAGTAGTGGAATTCTCTATATAGTCTTCCTGGATAGCATCCCACTATTGCATCAAGTTCTGTAGTATTACAGGGTCTCCTCGAGGAGATTTATGGTAATTTGAAAGACATTGGCACAGCCATCCATATTTGAAAAACAAAGTAGAAGAAAATGCATATTGCCCAAATTTTCACTGTGATGGGTTAACCCTGAAAAAGGTAAATAGGAAGAGGATTTGAGAGATTACATTTGAGAAATGAAGTTTTTTTCAATGATACCAAACTTTTTCCTTCTGTAAAAGTCTATATTTTTAATATAAGTAGATTCTATATGATTACAAATCATGAAAAATCATCTTAGAAAAATCAATGTTGCATGTGACCTAAAGAAAAAAGACTCATGATAGGTGTAAGAAAGCTATACTATAATTGTTAGCAATGACTTATACTCTTGAAGTATTGTGATATCATCATAAACACATAGAAAAGTATGTGAGCCAGTTGTATATTGAGAGTAAATCACAGATAACCCTAGTGCTGGGCTGGTATCTATGAAATGTTAAAAGAACTAGAGGAAGATGCTCAGGATGTTAGTTAGCTTTCCTATGTAAGAAATTTATGGAAAGGCATGGACAAGAATATATAGGATGGGGAAGGCATAACCAGATCCCATTTTTCATTAGTAGGGGGAATACCTACATGGATAAAATCCTGCATCCATTGAAACATTCATGTAGATGCTTAAATTGGTAATAGTTCAAAATGTTTTAGTAATTTACTAGATAAAATCTATTTTTGTACATTGAAGAATATCTTTCCATAATTGTTAATGAAGTAGTCCATTTACTTTTTTTTTTTTTTGCAAGGCAATGGGGTTAAGTGGCTTGCCCAAGGCCACATAGCTAGGTGATTATTAAGTGTCTGAGGCCAGATTTGAACTCAGGTACTCCTGACTCCAGGGCCTGTGCTCTATCCACTGGCCACCTAGACACACCTAGTCCATTTGCTTTTGAAAGAATCCAGTAACTATATGCATAAATACATGTATTCAATTTAAATATATTTCCTTTCAATTCTCTCTCCATTGACATCAATGACTAAAATCATAGTTATTTTCCCCTTGTTAGACTATTTCCCCTACAGCTGTAGCAGAACATCAAAATAAACTATTTAAATATGGATATTCAAGCATACTTAGTAGCATGTATATACACAGTTACTCCTTCCTTCATCAAACTAAGAAGACTTAGAAGTAAAAATCCACCATTTCCCAGTACTGTTTTACTTCAATGCCAAAGCATAGAGAGTGCGTCCAATCAGCAAACTCAGCCCAGGGAGCTCTGAAGTAATGGAGGCAGGCTGGGATTACCTTGGCTATGGATGATTGACTTTGGTTGGATTAAACTAAAATCATTTTCTTTTAGCATTTCTCTGTTTCTTAAACTATCAAATGGAAACTTTATGGCCCTTTGGGTGGACATAGGAGCCCCTCAAGCAATTTTTTAGATGTCAATCTGGTATGGTCAGCAAGCAGAAGATTTCTCATTCTTGACAGTGGAATATTGCTCTGCTGACTGGAGTTTCCCAATTCTGAAATAAATGTACTATAGTGAAGCTGCCTGTCATAGAATTTGTAAAATTATTGGAAAATAAATAACTAAAGGCAAGCAGTAAACCAAAGGGACTTTGAGGGGCACATTCGGCTAATCCAGGCTAGCATCAGAATCTTGAATTTGCTCCTTATCTATTGACTTAATGAATGAGGTATGTGGAATGATTTTATATATCTCATGAATTAGGAGAAATTAAAAAGATTATATAGTAAGCAAGGTAGTAAGATAGAAGTGCTAATTTGGGATAATCAATATTTTAGAGTCACAGAGGCCTGTCGCTCTGAGATTATTTTATATCATGGCACTAGTGTGCATACAAAATGCTGAATGATTCATCTTAATCAACTAGGAAGAATTATGCCTTTCCCTAGTTGACATGTGTTTGGAGAATATGATTGTATTAAGGGGAATAAAACCTCCTTTTTATTTAATCCTGCCAGCTGCTCAGGAACAGGGGCTACGGCACTGAAGAGGTCTCATGTTCTCCTGATGGGGTATCAGGACCTATGAACAGGTCAGATTTAATTGCTTAGAGATGAAAAACATGGAGCTGGATATAGAGTGACCAGCTGTCCATTCCAGCCCCTAGTCAGAAATTTGTAATCCTGAGATACTTGATAGGATTTAAAAGGGAATGTGTTTATACTTCATCCAGTGGCACTTATATACCAGGTTAACATCATATAGTGGACAAATGCACAATGGTTTCAGCAAGGCTGTAATCTCTCTTCCCTGGTCTTTTGATGCAACACATATAAAGTATAGGAGCATTGCCACCTGTGTTTATACCTGATCCTCCATGTGGACTTGTAACTCTCCATTGCATGTGCATGATATTATCATTTCAGTGTTTAAAAAATTTCTCTTATATTGGTGGTTAGATATTTCTTAAAAACATCTCCTGAATCAAGGTCTCATTTGTTTTGTTTTGTATTTTTTAAATCAAGGACTGCTTCATTTAACCTTCTACTACTGTCTTCTTCTCTTAGCAGTGGCTCACCTAGCCGGCAGCAATTAATTAGTGTCCACTGGAAGCTGAGCCCAGGTCCAAGAGCTGTGGGGTATTACAAAGAATGCAAAAGACCTGTTCACTATTCTGATGCAGTTATAGCCTAATATGGGAAATAAAGTCCTAAGGACTGTGAAAATGTACACATAGTCAAAACAAAAGAGGCAAACTTGAAAAAACTCCTACCTGTTCAGAATTGTGTGACTTGTGAGTGGAGAGCCCCCAAGGTAGGGCAGAACAAAGAAAAGGAGGGAGGGGCCGAAGGCAGGTAGGGTTACTCTGGAAAGGTCCTGTAGGGAAAGACATGAATTGTTTGGGAAAGGTAAGGTGTTGGGGAGAGGAGCAGAGAGAGGAGTGTGTGTATTTGTTAGGGTTTAGCACTCTTAGGACAAAGAGTACATATCCCTGTCTCTCTAGCTCTGTGTCCCCTACCCCAGATGGTGCAGAGAACATGGACCAGGATATAAGGGAAGATGAAGACATCCTTAGTTTAGTATAGGGCTTTGGTGTCCATGATCACAATTGTGAGCAAGGGAGAAATTGATTGAGATTATTATAACTCAGACAATCTTCTCCCTTCATGGCAGGTCTAATCCAGATATGTTGCTTTAAGTAATCTGTTAAAACTAAATGGGGGAGGTGGCTAGGTGGAGCAGTGGATAAAGCACCAGCCCTGGAGTCAGGAGTACCTGGGTTCAAATTGAGTCTCAGACACTTAATAATTAGCTAGCTGTGTGGCATTGGGCAAGCCACTTAACCCCATTTGCCTTGTAAAAAAAACCCTAAAAAAAACTAAATGGGGAATTTTAAATTTAACTTCAAAATAGAGAAATATTTCTGTTAATGTTTAAAATTTCTTAAAATTCTGTTATACCCTTGACCCTCCTTTAAAAAAAAACAAATAGTAGCACAGCTGCAGATTTTAGATGAGCCCATGCTAAAAATTTTAGAGGGACAACAAAAGCTTATCGAGACTGACATCTTCTCAGGTTGCATTATTTGCTGCTTCTTTTGCTTTAACTACTTGTGTATTTGCTCTTAATCCCACCCGAAGCCAGACCCTTGCCCATTGCTCCTGCTGTTGTTCCTTTAGGGGAATTGGACAAACAGAACCTTTCCCAGACTTTAATCTGCCTCTAGAGAGTTAGAGAAGCCAGGGAGGGCATTGTTCTTTTGGCAACTGGGCTGCTCTTCAGTGTTCAGAAGCTTGGTGGGCGTCAGCTAACTTGTGGGATCCTGTGAAAGGAGAAGCTGTAGGTATTGTACCCCATGCCAAAGGTTAGTGCTTCCTAGGCACTGGGAAAGCTTGGCTGGGAAGAGCCCTGGGATTACTTCTGTTTGCAGGATATGTAACCTTGACATGCAATCAGCAGAGTAAAATATTCATTATTGCCTGACTGTCTGCTGAAGACAATTTCAATTATTCTGGCATTTCAATGGATGAGGAAACCCTTTAGGCTGGCTCATGAGATTAGACTTAAAGGCTGTGTAAATTAAGAAAGTTACAATCAGTACATTATCTGGGAGGCAGCTGTGGAATATACCACAGTAGGCAAAGAGAGACAAATTGCTATATTCAGGTCAGGGTTTTGATATATCAATTTACAGGTTTAACATATACATTGGTGAAAGGATGATTTTTGCCTTTCTTAAATCACTTTTAACTGCCCATACTAGAAGTTTCTGGAACTCGTAACTGGAATAGTCAGTTCATTTTGCTGACGCTTTGTTTTTAAAGCCTAATTTCAGCCAGAAAAAATATTGCTTTGGATAGAGCATGAGAATTAATCTTTCTAAAAGTTATTCAAACATTATAATATATGGTTGTTAATCAGAAAATTCCATTAGCAGAAATATTAATAATGTCTTATAAAGGCTTTTTCTTTAATGGAATGCATTTTGCTTCTTTTCTATAGATGCACACTGATGTGATAATTAAGACTACATCTATATAATATATAGAGTTTGACCACACCTTTCTGATGTGGTAAGTATGAAAATGAGAATAATTAATATAATAACACATTGCATTTATATAATACCTTTCATCTAAAGGGGCCCCAGAGCATTTTACAAACAACTATATAAATGAAAGCTATTGGTAAATAAGCTTATTATATGACTAATATGTATATATATATATATATATATATATATATATATATATATATACCCCACCCCTAACAACCTTATTTTTTCTTAAATGTGGCAATATTTTGATTGCTTTGTGCTTTGGTAAAATCCTTCTCTGATGCTTTATCATTCCATAAAAATAACCTTGGGTTCTAAAAGGAAATATCAATTGAGCACAAGTTTTCAAAGATCTCCCTGTAAAAGCTTTGCCCATAAGAACTCAGTAACAGATTTTGTACCAAGGAGAAGTTTAATTTAATTCAGAGATGTTCATCACTTGGATTGGCCTCCAAATTATGAAGATTTCTAAGTTATAGAGGAGTAGTGATCTTAACTAGAAGAGGAAATACCCACACTTCACAAAGTCATAGATCTTCAGTGTACTGAAGTATAAACCATACAGTGGTCAGTTCAGAATCAGAATCTAGAGGTTTTTCCAGGTATATTTTGTTTCCCTGAAAAACCTTTGTAGTAGACTCAAAGAGATGACTATTACCTTTTCTTCCACAAATTTAAACTTTTTATCTGGTGCAAGTTTTGGGGAAAACTGTGCTACTGTTAATGTGGAAAATAGTAAAATGTTTTGTTTCTCAAGACCAGGCCTAGATATGAACTCTTTTTCTATTGTTTTAGAAGCATCCCCAAGTCTCATTTGGAGAGACTAATTGCCAAGTCCTTCTTATTACTCTTGAAGACCATCAAAGTGTACAGAGGACTTTAGAGCCTTCCTAACATCTCTCATGTAGGCCTCCTCTGCTCTGAAGCTACCACTATCATCCTAATACAAATCCTCCCTCATACTGGACTACTGCAGTCATTTGCTGTTTGGTTTATTAGCCACTAGTTTCTCCCCTCTCTAATCTATCCTTCACTCAGCTGTCAAAATGATCTTCCTAAAATAGAGGATTGATATCCTTTCTCTCTTCCCCCACTGTCTCCCATGAATGCAATGTTTACCTTGTCATTGTTTCTTTCAGGTTCCAACTGAAATCCTAATTTCTACAGGAAACCTTTCCTAATTCTAGTGCCTTCTCTCTGTTGATCATTTCCAACTTATCCTGTGTGTATTTTTTCTTTTTGGTGCAATTATTTGTATGTTATTTTCCCCAGCAGACTATAAGCTCTTTGAGAGCAGGAATTGTCATTTTCTTTTTTTTTTTTTTTGTATACACCTCTTAGCATAATTGATTGATTGATTGACTTGGATATTTATATGGAATAAATTTAATTACATATGGTTCCCTAGTAGAATTCTAGTTCTTGAGAGCAGATTTTTTTCATTTTTATCATTATTTTCATAGTACCAGAGACTAGGTGCCTTGCACGTAGCATTTAATGAATGTCTGATAAATTGAATATTGAAATCACAGGACCTTGAAGTATTGAAATAGTATTTTGCTGTTACGTTGTTAAAGTGGAAGCTGTTACATTTTTTTCTCTAGCTTTGGGAGGGAGGCAACTTGACATGTTGGAACAATTAATAGTCTTGGAGACATTAAGACATGAGTTCAAGTACTGAATACTGATAGTGTATACTGATGCTCTAGGCAACTCGCTAAAACTAAATGTAGAGAATTACTAACCTTCATTTGATAGAGGAAGTTTCCTTATCTGAGAATTCCCTATCAGGAGGAGTCTAATCCCTACATTACCTTTTGCTTTAGAGTTTTGAGTTTTTACTTTCTAAAAAATGTTTAGTGAGCACAGTGAACTGAGAACCAGCTTTCTCATTATCATTATTTAATTGAGAACAAGTCAGAATGGGGAAGGCTTTTTGCATTTGGGAAGAGTCATTTATTAGGTGAACACTCAGAGTAGATGGGAAAGTTTGGAGATCTCTTCATTCTCAGTTTATTTTAGACTATTTTACAACTACAAGGCAAGCATATAAATGAACTTGGATGTTCGTTTCTGAGCTTAGGACATATTCAAATAATAATAATCATTCCATCCTTACTTCATGGTCTGTAAGGAGAGTATTACTTTTTAACTGATTTGCCATTATTATGATCCCTCCTTTCCTAGAAATATATTGGTTTAAATGATTCAGTAGTAATGCTTACATCAGGTTGTCCCTGTAGGCCTTTTCAGGAAGGTGTTTCTCAATCAATAACATGGAATTCAATTTTTTTCTTTCCCTTTCTTGTTTACAGACCCAAATTACCCACCAGGGACAGTTTCTTGTCTTTTACAATACTAAGAAAGTGCCCTTCATTTCAAGCACTGAAGTTTGACTTCAGACTTACAAAATATATTGTGTTGACATATTTTCTCAAGGGAACTGTTGGGCCAGTTCAGGCAAGTGTCTGTGCTTCTTAAATGGACAGTTTTGGGGCTGAGGAACTGAAGAGACACCCTCTTTCAAGATAGTCTGGGAGACAACCATGAGAAAAGAAGAAAAGATGTGTTAAAAATTGCAGGTAGCTCAATAGCAGGGATCCTGGTTCCTGACTTTGACATCAGATGGATTACAAACTGGCCTAATCCAAATATACTGTTTGACTTGGATTGGCTTTACTGGTCCAGTGTGATTGTGATGGCTTCCTCCAATCTGGTTAATGTTCAGATGCAATATTTGAGTTTTAGACTAATTATGGGCAAATCACTGACATTTTTTCTATAATGTGAAGACTGGTGCCAGCAGTAACTCAGTGAGATTTAACATAAAAGCAAGATAAAACAATTAAAGTGGAAGAATATTTGATTAAGTGGTTCACTGATTTATAGTGGAGTAAATTGAAATTGAAAGGACAGTGAACTTTTTTATGGCAATCATATATTATGTTCATTATCAGAGACTCTGGATCCTTTGTGTTTTTGTGATTAAAAAAATACCAGTTTAGGGATAGTAATCCTGGTAGTCATCATTCTTGTCTTCTGAGTTATGGTTTCTTTTCTTTGCAAAGGTTAAATAAATCATATTCAAGTAAACTCATTGCTAAATACTCCATCCACATTTGAATGAACTAAAAGAGAAACAACAATGGTTGCATATGGCAGAAAAGACACAAACACTTTTGTTTTGGTGATAGGGCTTTAAATATATTTCAATCATCATGTATTTGGTATTTTTAAAGTGGTAGCTATGACAACATCCCCTTAAGGGGTCTTGGGCCTGGTGTACGTGGAGGAGCATAACGCCTTAAGATTTGGTATCAGACATGGGGAAATTGTGAAACAGCTATGTTCCACATGCCTCCTCTTGTTTCATGGCTGGCTCATCTGCAAACTGAGTCTGTAACCTGGAGTTAAATTGCTTCAGTTGCCTGCCGTGAGCAGGTGCTTGCTGAATACTCCTGCTCCCATCCCAGAGTGTCTGACATTTTCTTCATTTAAACCAAGATTGCTCTGGAAAAAAGCAAAGAAAGCATGCAGTTCGCAAGCTAGTGTGTGGATGGTAGCTGTGTCTACAGAGGCAAAGATAATTTGAGGATCCAAACTGTCTATTAAGGTCAAAAAACAAACAAAACAGTTTTTCTTTTCTTTTTTGGCTGGGTAGAGAGTGAGGGGTGGGGTATATTGTATGTGTAGGAGTGAGAAAACTGAATTATGTAGATTGGTTGTTTACACTGATTGCAAGATATCTGGTATATTAGGTTCTGCATTCTGTTACCGGAGTAGAGATACAGAGCCAGAAAGGACATGGAAAATAAGGGATAAGGATATTGGCTGCTTTAAGGGACACATCCATTTTGCCAAGGACAAGCTTTCAGGGTCATCTCTTTGGTAGAGCATCTGTCTTGTAATTCATTACACTTTAATCCAAATGCTCTTTTGTTATCATAGAATTTGTATATATGTTTATTTACTTGCAGAAATAACAGATTATTTAGGAGAGAAATAAGGATAGGTATAAGCCATAGTTAGGATTTGAATTTTGTTTTGTTCAATTAAATTAAAAAAAAAACTGAGAGCCCCACATGCAGAGGTGACATTAATCTGTTTTTAGGATTTTCAACATATTCACAGGAAGCAGTTGGTGAAAGTAAAGTAGAAACATACTGGATTTTTTTTCTTTTGGGTTAGACACAGTGAGCAATGAAATCAACCCCACTTCTGTCCCTGTTCTTTTGGCTGCCAAGTGTCTTCACCATGGAGTTGGGGGAGACTCGAGGCCATCTGTTGTTCCTTTCAGAAACCTTCTTTTCAGTGCTGGGACTCTTTGCTCTGTGACATTTCTTCTCCCTGGTACCCTTGCTTCGGACAGCTGCTTGAAGGTCATTCAACACAAAAGCTCTGTTTCAGAGATGGGAAGCCAGAGAACAGTGGATAGAGGTGTTGCAAATGGGGGAGAGAGGTAGTGAATGGAAGGATTGGGGAGGGTGCTGCATCCAAATCACTTAAATAGATTTAAGTCACAGATCCTACTCTTTCAAAAACATGAATTCTACGCTATAAAATTCATGGTCTTAAAAAAAAAGCAATAGAAAACCAGTTACTTCCAGGACTTAATATTATATATAACTTGAAATTATACTGCTACATAGAGGATCAAGAGTGGGAGGAGAAACACAGGGTCAGCTAGGTGGGGACCTGGCCAGAAGCAAGATTAAGAAGAGGGGAAGAAGGAAGGGCAGATAGATTTGGGGGCAAAGGGGGCAGACAGATACAGATAGGTGAGGGGGAAGAGCAGAAGTAAGTGGATTTCTGTATCACAGCAAAGGTCTCTCTCCACGAGGGAGAGTATTACTGTAAGGAGAGTATTACTTTTTAACTGATTTGCCATTATTATGATCCCTCCTTTCCTAGAAATATATTGGTTTAAATGATTCAGTAGTAATGCTTACATCAGGTTGTCCCTGTAGGCCTTTGAAGTAAGGATGGAATGATTATTATTATTTGAATATGTCCTAAGCTCAGAAACGAACATCCAAGTTCATTTATATGCTTGCCTTGTAGTTGTAAAATAGTCTAAAATAAACTGAGAATGAAGAGATCTCCAAACTTTCCCATCTACTCTGAGTGTTCACCTAATAAATGACTCTTCCCAAATGCAAAAAGCCTTCCCCATTCCGACTTGTTCTCGATTAAATAATGATAATGAGAAAGCTGGTTCTCAGTTCACTGTGCTTGGTTTAAACCAAGACCCCAATTAGGTAGCAGCAGTAGTTGTCCCTGTAGTCTTCAGTTTTTCTCCTTCACTTGGAGGTCCCCCCCACTTAGGGCTTTGTATAGTAAAAATTAATAAGTTTTTGTTTTTTTGAATGCAGATTTCTAAATTTGTGTAACGTAGATTTACATAAAACAAGAATTATCTACATTTGAGGTTAAGGGACAATTAAATCAGATATTAAATGGATGTTAAAATAACTGAGCATGAATTAGATTTCCTTCTTTTTTAGGGTCCTAGATTTGTAACTGGAAGGAAATTTAAGGGCCATTTAATCTTCCCCCTCTCCCTCATTGTACAGATGAGGAAGCAGTTCCAGAGAGTTTCAAAGATTCACCAGCAGTTCCATGGGTAACAAGATAGCAGAACCAGAATTTGAACACAGATTATCTGGCTGCTCTTTAAATGTTCTTTCCTTTACACTGGATGACTTTATATAACAAGTATAAGTTTTTAACTTTATTTTATGCCTCTTTATCTTCTTCAGTGATTGAGAGAGGGACTTTGGAATGTTTGATTCAGTTCAACAAAAATTTAAGTGCTTTCTGTGATATATAATCACTTGAATCATATTTAAATTCAGGATTAAGTGAAAGTTGAACACTGAATCCTAGTCAAACTTCCCAGATCCACTTTTATAATTCTCAGAGTGTGGTCTAGTTTAACATGGTGAGTGAACTACCAAACTGTTTCATGGGGATCAGGGCTAGAAAAGAAAGTGAAGGCAGGATCTTTGGTATTTATTGTGAAGTCCCTAAACGACAATAGGGAAAAAAGAGAGGACAGGAAGGGATTGTTTACTGCTTGAGAACACTGGTGAGGTTCTGGTCTTCTCTTCTTACAGCAATTCTCTTAGTCTTTTTACTCCTCTAAACGAGGTTAAAAAATCACCATAGCACAGTTTCCCTTTTTAAACTTCAGGTAGCCAGGAAGCTGTCACCAGTTATATTCCTTGTCCAATTAAGTCTTGAGGTTTCATTATTTTTCAGAGAAAAACTAGCTTATGTAGAAGAGAACTTAGTAGATATTGTTATCACAGAAGTCTAATTAGTGGAAGAAGTAACATTTGAATGGATTTTTAAAAATAGATAGAAATTCATTAGGTGAAGAAAAAGGAAAAGGACATTCATTTTAGGCATAGGGAATAACTTAAGCAAATAAGAAGATATTGCCCTGGAGGAATTTATCGCTTTACCGCTTTTTAGTAGTAAATATATAGGTTGGTAGTTCAGAGCCTTCTATTATGTTAATGTGGATTTTTAAGGGATGGATACTCCTCTCAATTTTAGCAGATGTTAAAAAATTCTGAGGTGTTCCCAGAGGATAACTGTTTGCCCTTTATCAGTGGTAGCTTCATATATATGCATGTATATATATATATATATATATATGTATATGTATGTATACCAAAGAATCCTTTTACCAGTTAATTCTTTAAAACCCTTCATTTATCCTTCATGCAACAAACATTTATTAAACTGTTTACCTGTATATAGTACACTAAGGGAGTAATGCATTGGTGTAGTGGATAGAGCACTGACCTTGGAGTCAGGAGGTTGGGAGTTCAGATTTGAACTCAGACACGACTCTCATTAGCTGTGTGACCTTGGGCAAGTCACTTAAACCTGATTGCCTCATATCCAGGGCCATCTCCAATCATCCTGAATCAATGGAACCAGATGTCTGGAGGAGAAAGTGAGGCTGGTGACTTAGCACAGCCCCACCTCTCAAATCCAATTTACATGCTTGTCATGGCATCTCCCCTGATGTCATGGTTTTCTTCAAAAATTAAGGACAAACATTAGTGCACCAAACTAAGCCCTGGAAAAGTATGAATTGAGATAAGACACTTACAGAACTTATAGTCTAATAGAGAAATAAGTAAAAAATATATAGAAGTTATATATAATAATAATATATATGTATGTTAGAGAATTGTAAAACAAAATGCTGTGAGAGATGTCAAGAAAGGTCTTATTTGCCTCTATTCTCTGTCAGTTTATATTAGAGGTCCTTAACCAGTATCTATGGAGAGATTTCAGGGGGTCCATATATTTTTAAAAATTTGATAATTATATTTTATTATAATTACTTTTTATTATAATCTATGTCTTTTATGCACTTAAAAAACACTATTCTGAGAATTTTATAGATTTCACCAGACACCAAAAAATGGTTAAGAAACCCTGATGTAGATAGATGATAAAGGAAAATATTATGGACCAGCCCTGACTTATGATAATCCAGAAGTTCATGTTTGGGTTTGGAATGAAATGAGACATTCATAGATCATCTAACATTTTTATAAAAAGAAGTTTACTTAATAACATGGAAAGAATATTCAGCAAGCATACATCATTGATTAAGCTGGGCATAGTTCCCCTGCTTCTTCACTTATCATGATGGTTTACCAGGTAAGAAAAGTATGTCAAACCTAAACAGTCCCACCTCCTTGTGAGATTGACTTTTTATACTTTAGGCAAACAAGAAGTTGCCTGGTTTGAAACTTGTATTCACTAGTTTGAAACTTATATTCCTTGACCAACTAGGTTTCCAGATTTCATTACCTTTTTGAGAAAAGCTTTGGAAGCAGAATCTTAGAAGTTATCGTTTCTATCCCAGAAGGCTAATTAATAGAGGATATGACATTTAAATTGGGCTTTTAAAAAACCAGAAATTTATTAGGTGAAGAAAAGGGGGGAAGGGAAGGCTCAGTATAGAGAACAACACAAGTAGGGCAGCTTATGTTCTTTTAGAGATCAAAGAGTAGTACAGTTTGTTGTAACATAGGAAGAAGTAATATGAGATGAGCTAGGTTGTGCCAGATAGTGTAGAGCCTTGAATGCTAGAAAACATAAATGGAATTTTCCTTTGAAGAAAAAAAGAGAATTACTGAAGATGTTTGAATAGAAGTGTAACATGATCAGACTAATGTATAAGAAACCTTATTCTGGCAGGGCAAATTAGAGGGATGAGTCTGATATTCCCCCCAACTCCTATGATAACATCAATCTGTAGTCCCATATGGAGCTTGGAGCAATTTATACCATGTTTCTTGGCCTTCTATTCTTTACCACAACATTTCTATACAAATGAGACCAAAATTAGCTTCAGAGGTCAACTCTGAAGGGAGAAGAATGTCACAAAAAGTATGGAGTGCTGAATAGGGGAGAGAGAGAAGGAAGGAACAGAAAGGGGCAGTGACTGGAGAATAGTAATGAGTCTTGTAAATAAATGTTGTTAGTAGCATTTCTGGAATAGTTGGTTGTATCAGAACTTTTCCTCTCTTGGAATATGAAGTGATTATGGACTGCTTCTTTTTACTTCCCTGAATCACTGCCCATCACCAGAAGTTTAAGAGGAGAGTCAAGGGGGAACAAAGACAAAGTGGAAAAATTGTCTAGATAACTCTATCATATGTTGTAATCTGTCCTGACAGACTACTATCTTTGAAAAATTCAAATTACTTTATCCCATGTCTTCTTAGGAGGAAAATGACTTCTGCAGAAGTTTTTCAAAGATAATACACATGGCAGATAGACATTTAAACTTATGGTATAAATTTAGAGCAAAAGTGTCAAACATTGATGCCCACAACTCTCCCAAGTATTGCCTGAACCAGATTAATTGAGAAATTTTTTAACAAATTGAGAGCAATTGAGAAATATTTAACAAATAAGTAAAAAACACAATAGAGCATAAATAATGATAATGTGTGGTCTTCTAAGTCAATATGGGGCTAGCAGGGATCTTTATTGGTGTCTCCCATTTCTATTAGAGTTTGGCAGCTTAGTCTATCCAAACAGACTCTTAAGAGTTGGAAATGATCCTGGGATTTAAATCTAGAAGGGACCTTAGAGTCTAGAATAATGAATTTTTAGGCAAAACTTGGTCTCACCTTTTGAGAGAAGAAAGTCTATGTTGTTAAAGATCCAGGGAGTTACATTTCTTTACAGATTAGGAAAGCTATTATGCAATTGGAATTGCGAAGGGGGAAGAGAGTTTTCTATTATAGAAGCATTTTAAAATTCTCTTTGGAGAGAGAGTTGAAAAGAGAGTTAAGGGGTGGCTAGGTGGCACAGTGGATAAAGCACCAGCCCTGGAGTCAGGAGTACCTGGGTTCAAATCTGGTTTCAAACAATAATTACCTAGCTGTGTGGCCTTGGGCAAGCCACTTAGCCCCATTTTGCCTTGCAAAAATCTAAAAAAAAAAGAATTAAGATGAGATGTAGTAGTACTTGGAAAATGCTTTCCAGAAGAACTACTCACCTTGTACCATATTGGATCTTGTTTTTTTTCCTCCCTCTTATTTGCTGTTTTGGCCGATTAACCAACAAGGAGTAAAAGAACTGTCTACTTCGAGGAACTACTGAATTAATGATAAACCACTTTCTCCCTGTGTCTTCCCTTTTTGTTTTATGCAATCCATATGTAGTCAGGAGTATGTAGAGTATTAAGGGAGAACTACCACCTCTGGTTTGAGGGCTTGCTCAGTCCTTTTCAGGGCTGCTTATTCATCTTTGGTGTCTTCCCATGATCCAACTCACCTCCAAGATGCTGCATGCATAGCCACCACACCTCAATTAAAGCATCTTAGCAAACAAGCTAAACCAGGTTGAAGGAACTAACAGGTCTCATATCTATCAGTGAGTTAGGGGGATATCTACTTACTCCCCCCCCCCCCACATGTGGAGACTTTCCTCTAGGATAATGGGTAGATAAGAATAATTTGTTTCAATGACCATGAAGATGACTGAAGTCAAAGCCAACTGCTATTTCTTGGACTATCACCAGTCATTTTTGTCTTGCCCCTAATTGTCAATGACTTTGCAAGAGAGTGAGGTCAATGACTTTGCATAGCTCTGCCTCACTTAAATACAATTCATGCACAAGACCAGACCTCACCTGTGATGTCATTGGTCCTCTTTGAAAACAAGGGCTGAGCAACAGCAACATAAAGTCATCAGTGGTTACCATTAAGTATTTCTTTGATTGTCTAAATTTTCTTACTGTTGATATATTAGTGATGGTTCTAGATAGAAGTATAATTTTTTTTTATTGCATCCTGAGTTAGTGCATTTGGTTATAGAGAAGTCAGGGAATGCTTTGGATTAAAACAACTGAGAGAATAACCTTCTGGCTAGGCACTCAACAAATAGGTTGATGATTCAAAACATTTTATAATTTTATAAATTATCTTATTTTAATCCTTCTAACCTGCAGAGAAAGGAAGTTGTAAGAAATCTTTGATGTAGATTAAAACATCAATGAGTTAATCTTATGAACTTAAAAGAAAAGGTCATTCTTTCCCTTTTAGTCTTCTCCAGCCCCAAGGCAAGAAAAGGAAAAGTGATTAGAGGAAGGAACTTGATAAAAAGGACCCACTCAGAGGTAGTCCCAGTGGATAAACACTGGCACAGCGAGGAAGAATCAGTTCCATTCAAAATCCAAAGAGCAGAGGAGGAAAGTACTTCTTAGTCAAACTGCCCACCATCACTACATCCACTGAACAACATTAATCTAACCTCTTCAGTTTACATATGAAATAATGGGATCTAAGAGATTAAATGACTTTTCCTAGGTCCTATGGTAGTATGCAACAGAGTACATTCAAAATCACATTCTCCAAGTCTAAATCTGAAGTTCTTTCCAAGCTGTCCCTTTTTTCTGATGTCATTTCACGTATTTTGCAGGAATATTCTCTGTAACATACTCTTAAAAAATGGTCATTTGTCCTCTGTTTTAAGGCCTATAGTGATGGGGAGCTAATTACCTCCTGAAGCAACCTATCTTACTTTTGACAGTTCTAATTGTTTGGAAGTTTTTCTTTCATATTGAACTGAAATTTGATTTAATTCGAACATGTTACTCCTTCTTTTGCTTTCTGTAGTTAAGCAAAACAAGTTTAATCATTCTTTCACATGACAGCCTTTTGTATACTTGAAGATAACTATCACATCCTCCCTAAGTCTTCTCTTTTTCAGGATAAATATGCCCATAACCAAACTTTGTATAATATGGTTTCAGTTGCCCTTACCATTTTGGTTTAATCAATTAATCAATTTATCAGCATTTATTTAGCACAATAAAATACAAAGAAAAAATTAAATCTATTCTTCCTTCCAAGAAGGTAACATGTCTAACATTAATACTGTTGGACTCAGGTGTTTGGGATATTATACTTACTCCCTAGACCCACACATGTGGTGTGGATTAAGTTCAATTTGGGGAGAAGAGTGGGGCTAACTTCTCTTTTGTCATCATCTTTGGCTAATTATATTCCCCTAATCTTGGAACCCCAGAGAAATGTTATTTAAGGTTTAGGTTGATTTTTTTTAACTTTGTGATTCTCTAAAAGGGGAATTAAAAAGCATTAATTATACAATGTAAATCTGATATGGAGAGTAATTTTTTCTTACACACAAAATAAATGTTAATGGACATAAAAGACTCAGGACATACATTGAAAACTTAAATTTGATTCAGTAACAGCATAACTACTGTATCAGTCTGCTCAGAGGCTGATATCTAAACCTCATCAGAACATTAAAGTCAAGTCAATATGAATTTATTAAGGGCTTACAAGGCACTATGCTAAACAATGGAGATACAAAGAAAGGCTAAAAAAGCAAAAAATCCAAACAAACCCAAACTTCTCTTTTTTCTTAATATGCTCACAATCTTATGGGCAAGACCACGTTGAAAAAAATGTGTATATACAAGATATATGTAAACTGGAGGTTATTTCATACAGAAGGTGATATTGTCATTGAGAAGAACCAGGAAAGGCTCCTTGCAGAGGCTGGGCTTTTTTTCTTTGTTCTTTGCAAGGTGATTGGGATTAAATGACTTGCCCAAGGTCACACAGCTGGGTAATTATTAAGTGTCTGAGGCTGGATTTGAACTCAGGTCCTCCCTACTCCAGGGCCAGTGCTTTATTCACTGGACTACTTAACTGCCCCCTAGAATTGGGGATTTTAACTGAGTTTTGAAGGAAGCCTGGGAAGTCAAGAGATGAAAATTCCAGTCATGGTTAGTAGTCAATGAAAAGACATGACATCAGGAGATAAATGAGACCATAAAAGAGACCATCATCACATAGAATCCATGGAGGAAAGTAAAATGTAATAACACTGGAAAGTTAGGAAGACACTAGGTTGAGAAAGAGAGAGGACTTTTCTATTTGTTCCTGAAGGAGCCATTGGTGTTTATTGAGTAAGGGGTTTTGTGACATGATCTCTATCGTACTTTAGAAAAATTATGTTGTCATATGCAAAATAGACAGAAAAGAGATAAAGGTGGGGTTTTTGGGAGGTGGGGTGGGAGGGAGAATATTACAAGCTGAGGGATTTGGAAAAGCATCATGTGCAAGGTATTATTTGAGTTGAAATTTGAAAGATACTCCTGATCTTAGGAAGTAGAGGTCCAAGCAAATGCAAAGGAAAGAAATAGTGATGTGTATGAGTTCAGTAAGAAGAACAATTTGATTAGATCATAGAATGTATTGTAATGCATTCTATATCATCTACTATGCCTATCATGATTTAATTTTCCTCAAATAGTAACAAAGGTGTCCCTAGGACCCAAGTTCCTCTTGACACAGTTCCCTGCTGGCCTCTGTTCCTATTGACATAGCTTTCTGATCACTAAGTACATAAAAGTCCCAAGCAAAAGGGGTCCAGGTCTCTTAGACTTGGTAGATGCCCTGAGAGCATAGGAGTTACCATACCCTGCCTTGATAACCAGATAAGTTTCTATAAGCAGTAAGCTATATTGACCAAAGTTGAATCTAAGTGTATTGGCCTCATGTCATCCCTATGGACCCCAGACTAACAGGCTACTGGCATAAGGCCTACGCTTTTTATGTGTGAAGGAAAGATATATATATCTATATATATATATATCTTAGAGCTAGAAAGGTAGCTTAGAATAGTTTGTGAAGGGCTTTAAACAAGGGAATTTATATTTGATTCAGAGATAGTAGAAAATTCCTAAGTTTTTTTTTTTTTTTTGCAAGGCAAATGGGGTTAAGTGGCCTGCCCAAGGCCACACAGCTAGGGAATTATTAAGTGCCTGAGACCGGATTTGAACCCAGGTACTCCTGACTCCAGGGCCGGTGCTTTATCCACTGTGCCACCTAGCCACCCCCCTAAGGTTTTTTTTAAGAAAAGAATTGCTTGGGGGCAGAGCCAAGATAGTAGCATGAAGGCAGCATTTCCTGGGAACTCCTTCCCCACAAAACTCTAATAGCCACAAAATTATGACTAGTCAAAATTTAGAGGAGTAGAACCCACAGAAAGACTGAGTGATATATTTTCCCAGTCCAAGATAACTTAGAAGTTCCATGGGAAAGGTGTGTTTCACCAGGACCAGGAGTTGGAAAAAGCCCTGGTCACAGCACAGCCCTGGAACAGCTTGAAAGGGTGGGGAGAGAATTCTGCTACACCAGAATGAGTATGGAGTGAGGGAGCACCAGTGGCAGAACAAGCAGAGAGAATCTGGAGAAAGCAGCCTGTACCCCCAAAGCACAGCCCACAGAAACCATCCTGCACCCCCAGAACACAGCCCAAGGACAGTAAGAGGGTCAGGGAAGACTGTAAAAATTTCTCTGCTTGCCCTCAGTGTAGGACTCTGCTGTTTGCCCACACTCAGACCCAGGTTGAAGTTTGGGCTTCCATAGCATGATAGCCAAACAAGACTCCTCCTTACAGCTCCAGGGCAGAGGGAAGTGCAGTGGTCATCTACATATCAAAGCACAGGCAAGAGAGCATAAGACCTTGGAGGAATAAAGGTTCCAGTGGGATGTACTCCCCCCCCCCCCCCAAAAAAAACCCAAACCTTGGAAGTGCTGTAAATTAGTCTTGGAATGAGGAAATGAGTAAACATCAGAAAAAGAAGAATCTGACGATAGAGAATTACTTTAATCCCATGGAAGATCAAAACACATACTCAGATGATGGACAAAATTGAAGCTTCCATATCCAAAACCTCCAAGAGAAATAGAAAATGGGCTCAGGCTATGGATGAGCTCAAAAAAAGACTTTGAAAAGCAATTAAGGGAGGTGGAGGAAAAATTGATAAGAGAAATGAAAGTGATGCAGAAAAGTCATGAAAACCAAATCAATAGCTTGGTGAAAGATATACAAAAAAAAAAACTGAAGAAAATAATATGTTAAAGACCAGTTTAGACCTAATGGAAAAACCCAAACAGAAGGCAAATGAGGAGAAGAATGCCTTAAAAAGCAGAATTGGTCAGCTAGAAAAGGAGATAAAAAAGCTCTCTGAAGAAAATAACTCCTTCAAATGCAGAATGGAACTAAAGGAAGCTGATGACTTTGCAAGAAATCAGGAAGAAATAAAACTCTTCCAAAAAAGCCAAAAATTAGAAGAAAATGTGAACTAGCTCATTGGAAAAACAATCAACCTTGAAAACAGATCCAGAAGAAATAATTTAAAAATTATTGGGCTATCTGAAACCATGATCAGGAAAAGAGACTAGACTTCATTTTTCAAGAAATAATACAGCAAAATTTCCCTGAGACCCTAGAAGCAGATAGAGGGAATTCATTGGTCACCTCCTGAAAGAGGTCCCCAAAGAAAAGCTTCAGGGAATATTATAGCCAAATTCTAAAACTCCCAAATCAAAGAGAAAATTCTAAAAGCTGCCAGAAATGAACAATTCAACTACCAAGGCTCCATAGTCAGGATTACACAGGATCTGGCAGCATCTACATTAAGGGCTTGTAGGGATTGGAATATGATATTCTGGAAGGCAAAAGATCTTGGTTTAGAAATGATAATCAACTACCCAGCAAAACTAAACATCCACTTTTGGGGAAAAGATGGACTTTCAATGAAACAGGGGACTTTCATACTTTCCTATTGAAACAACCAGAGCTGAACAGAAAGTTTGATCTCTAAGTATAGGACTCTGGTGAACCATAGGGGGGGGGGGATGAGAAGGACTAACTATGAGGAACTTAATGATATTGAACTGTTTGTATTTCTGCATGGGAAGAAGATATTGATAACTCATATGAACTTTCTCATTTATAAGAGCTGTTAGAAGGAGCATATATAGACAGGGAACAGGAAGGAGCAGAATATAATGGTATAATATAGTAAAGAGATGGAATCAATGGGTGATAAAGGAAAGTACTGGGAGGAAGGGAAAATAGATGAAGAAGAAGCTAAGAAATTTCACATAAGAGACAAGAAAAAGCTTTCTCAATGGAGTGGAAAGGTGGAAGGCAGGGGGAATGAGTGAGGCTTCATTCTCATCAGAAATGACTCAGAGGAAATAACATACACACTTAATAGGGTGAGGAAATCTGTCTTACCCTAGAGAAAAATGAGAAGAAAGGGATGGGATATGGGAGAATGGGGGGAGGGAAGGGGGAATAGGTGATAGAAGAGAGGGAAGATTGTGGCAGAGGGTACTCAGATGCAACACACTTTTGAACAGGGCTAGGATGAAAGGAGAGAGTGGGGAGGAATAGAGTGGAGGTACAGCTAGTAATAGCAATTGTGGGAAAAATATTGAAGCAACTTCTCTGGAGGACTTATGATAAAGAAAGTTCCAGAGACAGAGCCATTGAAATCTGAACACAGACTGAAGGACATTTTTTTCCCCTCTCTCTCTCTCTCACTGTTCTTGAGCTTTCTCATCTTCTTGGGGGGGGGGAGTTTATGTTTACTCATAACAAGATTATTGTAATAATAGTAATAATAAATTAGAGTTCACTTGCAAAAAACAGACACAAGAAAATGAAGGATAAAAAAAAGAAAAGAAAAGAATTGCTCTTGTTAACCATATACTGCAGGAAAATCACTTTGGTAGGTGTGGGGGAGGATGGATTAGAGTAGAGAGACTTGAATGAGAGTGGCTGTTGCAACAGTTCAGTCTAGAACTGATTATCTTCTGGGTATACCATAATTTGTCAATATCCTTCCTAAAATATAATATCCAAAACTGAACACAAATACTCTAGATGTAGTCTGAGTAGGATAGAGTGAAACAGGACTCTCAACTCTGTTCTGGGAACTTTACTCCTCTTAATGTAGTTTAAGATTATATTAGCTTTTTTGATTGCCATTTCACTTTGTTGACTTTTATTGAACTTGTCCATAAAATCCCCCAGGTCTTTTTCTCATGAGCTATTATCTAGCCATGTGTTCCCATCCTATATATATAAATGAGTTTTTCAGTCCAATTTTAAGACTTTACATTTATCTTTATTAAATTTTAGCTTATTAGATTTGTCCCATCATACTAGCATACTGAGATATTTTTGGACCATGATTCTGTCATCCCACAAAGCAGCTATCTTTCCTAGTGTCATGTTATATGAAAAATTGATAGTCATACCATTTATGCTTTCATCCAAACCATTTATAAAAATATTGAAAAGAACAGAGCAATGTGGAATATCACTTGTGAGTTCTTTCTCATGTGGTTCTGATTATTCTACCAATTTTGAGTATACTTAACTGTACTCTGCAATTCACCTCACTCCATCTTGCCATAAAAGTATTGTGGGAGATTTTCAAATGCCTTGCCAAATTACAAGTATGCTATACTAATGGCATCATCTTCATTTACTGATCTAGTAAGCTTATCTAAAAAAGAAATGAAATTGGTCTTGATAATTTAATCTTAATGAATCCATGATAGTTTTTTAGTGGTTACTCTTTCGAGGTGCTTGTAAACCCTTCTTCAAAGTAAAGCATATTAGACCAGTGTTTGAAGGATTTGTCTTTTAGAAATTGAGAGGGGGGAAAAAATCAACATCAGAAATCATTAACAAAAGTTTGATATAGAAAATATTTAGGGATTTATTATAGGTCCATCATACTCTGAGCATTTCCAATAGATAAATAATCAAATGGTAAGCACAAATGTTTTTCTATATTCAAATTGCAAATTATAAATTCTTAAATGGAGATGTGCTCCAAGTCACTAATGTTTGGATAAATACAAATTAAAATGATTTCCCTGCATATCTTAAAATTTGACAAATCTAACAAAAAATGGACACAGTCAATGTTGGTAAAGGAATATAGAAATACTAATACACTCTTGGTGAAGCTGTGATTTTTGTTCACTGTTCTGGATAATAGCCTAGAATTGTAAAAGTGAATAAATCATTTGTCTCCTTAGACACAAAGATTCCCCTACTGGACATATAACCCAAGGAGGTAAAAAACAGAAACAAAGATGCAGTGTATACAGCAAAATATTTTGATAATACCTTCTGTGGTACCATAAATCAGCTGGGACTGTATATTTGTTGAGAAGACAAAAGGCAAACTTAAAAAAAGATTAAACCTCCTTTTAGCAGATACTAAATCTGTGGTAATAGATATTTTTATTTTGTTTAATAGTTTTAAAATAACTACTGCTATGAATAAAATATTTAATTATTTATTTAACAGCATGATCAGACTTTGCATCTGAGTTGAAATTTCAGCAATAACCGATTTTCTTATAAGGAGACAATCAAGAGGAAACATTTAATGAACAATCTTGCCTGTATTCCAACTACGGGCCTTTTCAATTCCTTACTGTTTCAGCCAGCCATAAATTCCAGCCTTGAGGGACCAATATAAAATTGATCTTCTACATTGTGCTTTCTCTTTAATTTGTAATCAAGATATATGATTAAGTGTTTACTGGCTTGAAATGATTTATGTGGAAACAAGGTAGTCAATCAGTAAGGGATATGCTAGGGCAATTATCTCTTAAAGATTATTTAGAAATACTAATATTCAGCCTGAGTTATAGCTTCTGGAGTGGGTGAAAGAGGACTAAGAGCTGTTAGTTTCTATGACTTTCCTCATTTAATGTATACTCTCAAAATGCTCAAACAGATCTGTGATCTTCCTGATTCAGGGGTTTCTTCCAATGATTCAGATCAACAACCCGCCTATGCCTACATATCCACCCTAAAGTGGAACAAGGAATCCACCCATCATCTTGGAGAACTTCCTCCATTTTTTCTGAGAACATAGGGATACAAACAGAGAACTTAGATTATCCATCAGTCATCCTTGCTTTTGTCTTCTGACCAGTTTTTTGATAGTCTCTTGGTATAGTTAATTTTCATTGTAAAATTATAATGATAATAACAATAAAGCATTTATATAGAAAAGTATTATCTTGTTTGATCTTCACAAAAAACTTTGTGAGGTGGATGCTCTTATTATCTGTATTTAATAGATGAGGAAACTGAAGTTGATTTGATCTCAGATTTTCCTGACTCCAAAGCTGTACCCTATCCATTATGTAGCTGCATAGCTATCTGGCCAATGCAGATTGAATCTTTCTCACGTAGATGTTTACCAAGTTCCTATATAGCCAATGAATTAGAGTTGGAATTTGAATCCAGGTCTTCCTAAATCACAAGCCAGGCTTTTATATTCATGGTTGTTAATTATTGATTTAAATTTTGATTTAGCAATAGCTAATGAGAAAAATTTAAAGCCTGACAATTCCTGACAACTAATAAATAGATCAGCATGACAGATAATTTCATGATGTAATGATTGCAAACTAATGGAAAAAAGTGTTATACTATATTTTCTAAGTTTTCTTCTAAATTTTTTCCTGAAATTATTCTCAAAATTATCTCCCTCTAACCTTGAATCTCTCATTATTTCCCAGACTGATTGTGGGATTAGGGAATAGCAATGAGGGAAAGACTTTTTAAAATACTCCAATTAGATTATAGGTTTGGAGTTATAAGAGATCATAGAAATCTCCAATTCTTCAATCCCCTTCCTTTTTGCAGATGAAGAAACCAAGGGTCAAGGAAGATAAATGGTGCATTCAAGGTTATACAAGTAATGAGTAGAAGATTCAGGACCCAAACCAGGGCTTTTCCCATAGCAGCACCCTGCATCCTCACTGCAAAAATCCAAGAGCAAGATTAAAGAATGTAATTTATGAGGAAGATGAGTGGATCATTGGAAAGGCATGAGAAAGAAAGTTGGGGACCAAGAGACAGAGATGAAGACCATGAACACATTGCCTTCTAAACAAATAATGAACTAGACTATTAACCTGAACATATAAGCTAGAATCTAGCTTCAAAGCATTTTTTAGTACAAATGATTTCTACCAAAAACGTGAAAAAATGAAAAAGAAGAAGCATGAAAAGAAAGATGTTGGATTTATTTTTGCTACCTCAAAAAGTTTTGCTAAAATATATGATAAAAGTTAAATGTTATCAGAAAATCCTTTATTTTGCCTGGTAACTCGCTTTAACTCTGGAAATGCATAAATATTAACTGTGCTGTGCTTCTTAATTTTATGTCTAAGTGTGTTGTATATGAAGAATGCCAAGGCCTTGGGTGTTTAGTGATTGTGTATTGCATGTAATCTAAGATTAATTTTTTTGGTTTGTTTTAAAGCAAAGGCACTGGAAAATTAAATTAAAGTAGATCAAAAGCTATCTTTGTAATATACCTTACACAGTATAAATTAAAAAAAATTAAAGCATCTATTGGAATATTTCAGGCCCCAATACTTACTTTTAATTTAATTATCTGCCAGGAATTATATTAATGGCATAGGTTTATTTTTGGCCTGAATGACAATCTTCCATTTCACTTAGAGTAGCTTTATAAAACAGAGGTCGGTAACATATACATTCCAAAGGTGGCAAATGAGAGCAACTGGGACATTTGTTAAGGGAGCTGGACATGTTAAATGAATTTTTAAAGACCCTGCCAGCCTTAATATTCAATGAATCTATCTTCTAAATTATATCTTAAGGTTGAAGGTTTGAACCTATATATACTCTATTTTTGTTTTGTCCAATGCTTCAATAATTCTCTAATCTCATCCATGTGAACACTTCTTCCACTACTGTAGATTGTAATCTTGTGAAATGAAATAATTTAAAAAATATATTTTTTCCTTTATTCCCTAAAGTAAAGCCTTAAAGGTCATATTTTCTACTGAAAAAGTATTTTAGAGTTCTAGCAAGAGGTCATATTGGATTTCACATTGTATATTGAGGTATGAAATCCTTACACTGTTTTAGTGGATTTCAGGTTCTATCAACCTGGAAAAACTTAAATATGATACTTTCTATAGACTATCTCTGCAGACCAAGTAACTAGAATACCTAAGTATTAAAAGACCCATCACCAGCAAATTATTAGGTAATGAAGAGAAATTAGGTGATGGATTTGAAATAAAGAAAAAGACAAAACAGTTTTCTATCAACAAGCTTTTTAAAGTTCTTATTGTAAACCAGGCTCTTTGTTAAGTACTGAAGAAAAGATAGTCTTATTGAGCATAAGAATTTTTAGATTGTCTGTAAAATTAATATGATTCTAAATGTGAGATATTTATCCAATGACCAACAAATTAAGATAGTCCTTGATGGATTATTATAAAAATATAATTATTGACATTCTTTTATTAATGAAATTAGAAGATATGAAGAGATCATATCTAAAGGAAAGCACTACCTTAGAGATGTCCTTGGAGAAACAAATACAAGAATTGGTAGGATTTCCATTGTGTTCCTCAAAGCAACAAGGAACATCATATCATGACTTTTTGAGATGAGTACATGAAAAATTGACTATGATGAAGATAACTGCAGTTTATGCTTAAACATCTATTATCAAAAATGATGAAGAAGAAAAAAATTATAAAGAACTTAACAAGATCCTTCAATACAATCAATATGTACCTTGATTTTTGATGACTTCAGTGTGAAAGGAGAAGCATTCTGGTATAGTGGACAAAAAGTTGGCCCAGGAGCCAGAAAGACCTGGGTTCATGTCCTGCCTCTATATGGGTCAGAGACTATACAGTTCTTATCTTTTTTCTATAGTCTATCTCTGCCTGCCTTCCCTTTGTGCTTTCTCTGTCTCTGTTCTCTCTGTCTCCCTGTCTCTGACTCTGTATCTCTCTGCCATTGAAGGAAGGCAATACTCAAAGCAAATAGAAAATTAAAAAAGAAAAAATGTTAGAAAATAAGTCTTTCCATATTTCATCACTAGTTAAAATCTTGTGTGCATTTATCTAACAGATATGTCTTTCTTCCATTATTATCATTGTAGAAGTTGGATAGTTCATCTGTTCTAACTATATGATTAGCTTTGTGGATTTCCTTGATAACATCTGTTATGCCATTTTGGTATCAAAATACTCCTTTACTAAAGAACTATCTTGATGCCTCATTAGAATGACCTATGAAGACTATGCCAGTCAGTTATGAGGTCCAAAAGGTCCTTGACTGGAAAGTACAAGCCCATTTGATTTCTTTGATGACCAGCTTCATAAAATTGGAGAGGTTCATTGCTAGCTTTGCCATGTGATGATGAATGTTTGGGTCACAGAAGTTTTTAAAGATGGTCCCTGAAATGGTGGAGAAGTTGTGATTTGCCCACTGTAATGAAGTACCTATCCTGGAAGTCTTGAAGCATAACACCATCTTCTAAGTGAAGCTTTTCCTAATCTCTCCAGTCCTTCAAGCTGCTAGTGTCCTCTTTCCCCAAACTATTAAAATGTGACTATGACCAAAGAGAGTCTAGTTCCTCTGTATCTATTGGTTTCCATCAATTATTGCCTCACTCACCACGAAAAGAGATTGAGTTGCCCTACCCCTCCCCAGAATCTTTTGTATGCAATTCAGTTTCAGTTCATCAATTTACCAAAGAGGCTCTTTTCCACAGAGTAAGTATATGGAAAATAGTCACAAAATAGCTGTGTATGCTTTGAAGTAGGGATTGCATCAAGCAGAGCATAGTACCTGGGTTGTCATTTACCAGAACCTAATACACTTTCTTGAATTAATTTGTTTTTTTTTTTTTCTTTTGAGTCAGTATGTAGTAGTGGATAGAGAACTGACTTTGAGTCCAGGAAGTCCTGGGCTTGAGTCTTATGTCTGGTATATCCTGGCTATGTGACTCTGGACAAATCATTTATTTGTCTCTCATTATCCTAGGCAAGTACATGACATTCTATGAGTGATAGAGATGGTGCTGACCTGCTGAATTTAAACCAATGAAATCCCATTTCTAATCCCTATCCTAGTTATTCTATTTATATTTGTTTCTCAGTAAATTCCCCCAAATCAGCAAGGTGCCTGGTACATAAAAAACACTTAATAAATACCTGATGATTGATTTGTTGAATCACTTTAATCTCATTGCTTTGAAACAAAGAAAGGTTACATAAAAAACTTTGCACAAATGTAGCGTCATACTTCTGAGGTACTATATGAGACCAAGGGATTGTTTATCTTATTTCCTGTTATAGGTAGAGCCTTAAGCAACAAACAGGGTTATTATGTGATAAATACAGAACAGTGGACTCTTCTATACCTTGAGTCTGCTAATTCACTATTTCTAGAATTTTTCTAAAGTCTTTACACATTATTTGGGTGTGGTGGTAATTATATTCATCTTCTATTTTATATATCATCTTCTATGCAAATTGTATTTCAACATACTGGACTGGCAGCTTAGTTTTCCAAATAGCTTCTGTGAATTATTTAAGAGCCTGTGAACTACAAGCTTGTGTTCTAACAAGGTTAATTAAATATTTCATCTGAATGATTAATTATTAGACTTTCTTTGTGTGAGGAGAGGGGAGATAGTTGTTGAGGGGGGAGTGATATTGAATGAAACCTTTAAGCAAATTGTTATGTGCTTATCAAATTCTATATAGTTGTGAGTGTTTTTGTGTATTGCACTAGTTGGTTGACTCTTCTTACATATTTAGATTATGTCTTATTTTAGATTAGGCCTTTCACTGATCCCTTTAGAAAGATAATACTTGAATTGATTTTAAAATTCACCAGCTTTAACCAATCAGCTCTGGATTATCAGACTCAGTCATACAGTAAAAACTCTGTTGCCCTTCCTGGGATCACTGGAAAGGAAAACAATACGGTTTCCTTAAAATGTCAATTAGGATTTTTCTATTTCAAGGCATCTGTGATCTCATTGATTTTATTCCTTACAATGGTAAAGGTCATAACCCATCCATTCCTTCTCATAATGTAAGCCTTTTATCTTTTATTCTCTTGTCAGTCTTCCATTAGAGTTCCACCTACTTGGGACAGTTAGGTGGTGCAGTGGATAGAGTACTGGCCCTGGAGTTAGGAGTACTTGAGTTCAAATCCGTCCTCAGACATTAATAATTACCTAGCTGTGTGGTCTTGGGCAAGCCACTTAACCCCATTTGCCTTGCAAAAACCTAAGAGGAAAAAAAAAAGAGTTCCACCTACCCAAAGTGAGGTCTTTCCTTTAGATCTTGTAACATGGAGTTGAGTGGCATGCTAATGATGTATGCCAGTCATCCACACCTCACCTTTACTACCATGACCAGCCTACCTTTTTAGTAGTACAGTCTGATAATATTTTTTATACTATTTATGTCCAAATTTTCTCTGGCAACATGTTCCAGCCTACTCATTGGAAGCTGTAAGATTCTGTGATTCATAGCTATACAGCATCACTGGGAGAGTATTGATATTATATTCTTCTACCCAATGGTACTACTACTAGATATATACTTGAAGGATGTCAATGATAGGAGTTTAATAGATTCATGATTAATTATGATATACTTTTTGTAGTAGCAAAAAAACTTGGAGGAAAGTTATAATTGCCCATTTATTGGGAAATATCTAAACTGTTTTACATGAATGTAATCGAGTATTGCATTGTTAAGAAGCAATGAATATAAAGCATTCAGAGAAACTAGGAAAACATATATGAACTAATATAGAATGAAGAAAACAAAATCAGGAGAGGAATTTGTTCTACACCATAGTACTATGCAAAACAAGAAATACCTTGTCAAACATGGTCAGTAGATGGATTTATTTGGCTTGATTATGCCTTATTGTAGGGAAAGGCTGGATAAGAACACCACTGGAAAGTGAGAACAATATGTGAAAAAAAGAGCATCAATAAAACATTGAAAAAGAATATTTCATAAAGAATAACCTTTGTTTCAGAGAGAGGCTTATTTTTAAAAGTACTCATAATTTTAAAAGGCAATCATTCATTATTTTTTTCTTCTTTGTGTTGAGTTCTATATTTAAGTCCTCCACAATTACTGTGAATATTATTTATCTGCCTTGTAGCAGATAGTACCTTGTAGCAGTTCTAGTACTTATAAATTAGCTTTATTGGTCATTCATCTAATTAGATATCATAGTCTAGACATACATTATTTATCCATTATTTTCCTTTTCTTCTTTTGATAGTTAAGTTGAACTGTTTTAAGTGTTAGGACTATCTATACTGGATATCATCCATGAAAATGGTAAATACTTTTGATGAGTGTACATCTTTCTAATTTATGCCTCACTTGATATGAACAATTAGAGAGTTGTTGAACAAAGTTATCACTGTTGTTAGATCTTTCAAGGAATTTTGTATGATTTTCTGATATCTTCCTGTTGAAGGAGATCCTTTAAGACAACATTTTTTTAAATAATCAGGACTTCCTCTTTACTTTTTCCTCTTGTAACTTCTTTGGAGAACTGAAAGGAGGAGGGGAGGAAGCACAGGAACTGGAGGATTCCTCTCTCCATACTGCTAGGGGAAATTGATGACAACTTGCATCAGAAACACAGAATAGAGATAGACCTTACACATGTCCCCAAAATAGAATTCATGGCAAATTCTAACTCCTGTGTAGAATAGAGAGGATCTGGGAGTCCTTCTTGCCTGAGGAACGTTTCCTGCATAGCAGTGTTGGGAGATGCTTTGTCGTAGCTATCCAGAAGTTTGGGAGATCCCAAGTTCCAGAGTTTGGACATCAGACCACATAAAGAGAAAATATGGTTTTCTGATAGAGGAGAGTTCTTTGGATGAAGAAGAGTATAATACACAATTCCTGTAAAACATAATAAATAGTGTATTTGACTTGGAGTCTGGATTAAAAGTCTGCAACTGAAATTTACTAGTCATGTGACCAGGGGTGTATTACTTAGCATTTTTGAACCTCAATTTCATGTTTTATAAAAGAAAATAATACCTATGGCACCAGTCTTGCAACAAAGGCCTTTCATTTTGGATCTGGGGATAGATTTCAGGGAATCCATGAAGTTGGATAGTGGAAAAGTTATAATTGATTCCTTTTTAATCCTATGCATTTAAAAACATTATTCCTAGAAGTCCATAGACTTTATCAAACTCTCAGAGGGATCTATGATTTAAAAAAGGTAAATAATCCCTGTCATAATTGGGTTATGATATCAAAGAAAATGATAATGTATGTAAAGTGCTTTTAACTTTAGCCTGTTGTTTCTCAGTTATTGCTTTAAATATTATTATTATCATTATTATCATCATCATCATCCCACTGGAGTCAGGAGGCCAAATTCCAATTTGGTTTTTGATACCTCCTAGCTATGTGACCTTGAGCAAGTCACTTAACCTGTGCCTCAGTTTTCTGATAATAATGAAAATATAATAGCACCAACCTCCCAGAGTTGTTGTGAACATTTAAGTTGATGATATTTGTAAAATGCTTAGCACCATGACTATGTACTATATACAACCTACTTGTTTTTCTCATTCTCATTTTTCTTTTTCTTTTCATTACTATTATTACTTAGAGACCAAAGTCACATGTTCCTTAGAGAAAGAAAAGGACAATTCACGTAGTTCTTATGTGGGGTCATTCTTGGAGAATTGCCATCTTGGAAGAATCTTCTAGATTGTATATTCTACTGACATAGTCCCTGAGAATCTGGGATCATTTCCATGTCTGGTTGAGGCAGACACTGGAGTAGGGCTTTATTCACACAAAGTATACTCAAGATATTCAAGTCACTTTCTTGGTGGTTCTGCAGGAACAATGAAGAAAGAAGACTTTCTTTCCCTCTGTGCTTCAGTTTCCTTATTTTTCAAAGCAGAAAAGCAGACATACAAGTTTTCTGGGAATTGGTTGCCACAGCATTTCATTTTAACACCTGTCATGTTCTATGTTCAGGAGCTGCATTGTTAATCCCACTACCTGCCTGACATCATATGGAGTCTAAATTACAAAACTGCCTTAGCACCTGACCTGTATTCTTCAGTAAAACCTTTTCAAACCTGGTCTTCTACCTGCTAAGATGAATTTTTATTAGGCACAGTGCTTTCCAATTCAGAATTCTTATTAGCCATCTATGGCAATTCTTACAAATCATCAGAGGATTACTCAGAGCAGTTAGGCTATTTTTGTACAAGGCCTGCAAAGATTGCCATCTAAGACTATGACTTTTCTAGAAGTTGAGTTTTTGTTCTTAACCTTACTTAATTTACAAGTCTTAATGGTCAGACGCATTTGGCTGGGCTACCAGGTGGAAAGAGTAGTTGTCAAAAGGGTACCCCCAAACTGTACAATGCCCTTAGTCAGGAGATGAGACCAAACATCTATGGCAACATGGGAGCACTCCCAGTTATCCTCTTCAGAAGCATGGCAAGGATTTCCCTTTACTCCTTTGTTGCCCTCATCAAAAAGCATACTTGTAATGGGCTTTTGACCACGCAATAATGGTCAGGACTGGTGAATGCAGTTTCATTTTTAAGCCCATGTCTTCCAGTGGGTGATTCATCAGCCGCTGTTACATAAAGTATGTCTTGAAGCTTGCAGCTGGGTATGGAGCAGCAGTTTCTATGTCGTTGCTAGGGATTCTGCATTAAATATCCCAATTCTCTGCAGAAGAAACTAGGAAAAATTGACATTCTGACTTCCCATAAGAGAATGGAATACGTGATTCATAGTCCTCCTTCTGCAACATTAATCAGACCCTGTTTACATGGAAATAAGCCAAAAGAGCTAGCGCCAAAGAGGTACATTTGGAAAGCCAAATGGTGATGTCATCTGGGGCAAAGTAGCAACGGCAAGCCACTTAACTGGCTTAGAGGGCTTGTATTTTGCTGTGGGAGCAAATCCCAGGTAAGTGTCAGAGAAACATTGGACCCTGATGTGGGGAGTTATATGGTTTTACTATAATTTGTTTTTTAAATAGTATAAGATCATCATTGGGAAGCAGTGGGAAGCAGTCTGATCCATTAGGTGTAGATGGGAATAGGAGAGTTTATGTTATAATGCATACTGTCATGGAAGAAAACAGGTTGATTGTACAATGATGTTTATTTTGTTATTCATTCTAATCACATTCCTTTCTCCACTGAGATAGAGCTATGTGTTTTAGGGGTCGTGTGAATACATACCATACTGTGTGCTTATCCACAGAATCATCTTTATGGTCACACAAAGAAATGAAATAATAAATTGCTTGCCATGGCTTGTCCCAGAAAGGCTGAACAAAGATCAATTGGTAGAAGTTGTAGAGAGATAGAGTTTAGGTCTCCTCCAAGGAAAGACTTCCTAGCAATTAAAGTCATCCAAAAGGGTTAGGAAGCAATAGGTCTCTTTTGACTGAGTCATCAAGTGAGTTGGATGACTTTGTCTGGGGACTTGGTCAAGGGGATTCCTTCTGAAGTATGGTTTAGACTAGTTGATTGTCCCTTCAGACTTTGAGTTTCTGTGGATCTGTAAGTTTAAATACTTTCTCCTGTGAAGATTGATAATCCCCCAAATTCAGACTATAGCTACTCATCAACTATAATTATGTAATCAATTTCAACTCAACGTAAAACTCCTTTTGACTCCGGAGATGAAAAAACAGCATATGATGGATATTTAACCAAATTAATTTTTAAAAATAAAATTTAAATAAATATTTTTCTTGTAAAAAATGAGTTTTGAGAGATCTTTAATCACCACAAATGGTGACAATTTTGGTATTAGATGTCCTATGACAGAAGTATTCTGTGTAGGGCAATATCACTCTGGTACCAAGTAGGTTCTTTATTAGTGAGAAGCATACCAAGTGATGAATCATATATATCAAACTTTAAGAAAGTCTCTTGTAATAGACCTCCTGTGCAGAAATAAGATATGCCAAGCTAGGCCTTGTAAAGGGATGTTCAGCAGTTACCATAAATGAATAGCAACACTATAATTTCTCTAGGGCTATAGAACATGGTGGTGGGTATTTTTAATATGTTTGGAGTTCAGAGTAAGCTTGTAAAGATATTCATAGATAATATGTGTGTGTGTGTGTGTGTGTGGTTACATATATGTATATATTTGTGTATATGTATATATGGGACAGGGGAAGGGTGGTAAATTCACATATGATTAGTAAGAAAAGAAGGAACACTGTTGAGTGAACTATTTCCCCTATTTTGCAAGCAGCAGAAGCTTCTAGGAAGGTTGCAGAGAAAATAACTGGCTACTTGCGCTTGTGTGGCAATTTTTGACAATAATAAAATTGATGGGTTTGAATTTAGTCTCCTCCTCACTAAGAAACATGAAATGACCAACGATAGTTTTAAAAAAAGGAGTAAGTAGAGACTCAAAGTTTCACAGACTGAATAATTAACCTCTTAATAATTAAAAAGTATTTTATTTGCTATGTAGAGATTATAAAGGGATGAGAATAGTCACCATTAATAGAAAATCTCATTGCAATTTTCCTAGGGTCACAGAATAAAACAATGGACATGTTTTTATCTGTTTGGATATCAGTGTCAGCATGTAACGATCATATATTTATCCCTATCATCTTTTTTTTTTAAGGTTTTGCAAGGCAAATGGGGTTAAGTGGCTTGCCCAAGGCCACACAGCTAGGCAATTATTGTCTGAGACTGGATTTGAACCCAGGTACTCCTGACTCCAGGGCTGGTGCTTTATCTACTGCACCACCTAGCCGCCCCCCCATAATCATCTTTATCTCCATACCTGAATTTCCCTACACTGATTAAATCACAGAACCAAAATACTGTTCTTCCATCACCATAAAAAAGGGGTGTGAGGAAGAGAAATGAAAAGTGTCTATTGCCCAGATTTGAACATGTATTTGGAAGAACTCTATAGAGTTTGTCTGTTGATATATGTATCTGGGACAGACAGTATATATAGAAATCAATGACCTGGATCAGGGTTAAATAGGAAGAAGAAAGTGGGCAGAATTGCTTATGAAAAATTAATCACTAAGTTTAATTCCCCAAGCTTCCTATGAAAACAAAGGCCTGTCTTTTTAATACTAATATTCCATTGATGTTGCTGTGTGGTAATACAACATTATACACCTTAAAAGAATTAAAAATGAGTATCACATAGATGCAGTTCAGAGGCATCGGTTTGATAGGATGCAACATCTAAGCAATGAATTCCAAACAACAGGCATAAATGATGTCATTAAGGAATTGTAGGATAGAAAGAGAAAGTGGACTAGTATGTGGTAAGAATCAGAGTTGACAGGTGGGTTCCTTCAGAATGTCAGGAGAATGAGAGGAAGGCCATTAGCATATTAGGTGAATGTAGGGGAGGACCTCTATAAGAATCACATGGAGTAGATAGGTATGAGGTTTAATCTGTATCATTGAAAGGTAATCCCACCATTCTCTTACTATCACTGTTGAAGTAGGAGGACTGAGGGCTATGTTGTATTGTTCTTTGTTCTATGGACTGCCAGAGCCAAAGAATTCACCATATAATTAGGGGTTACCCCATTCAGATTCTTCCTACTTGGCTAGGCTGATGTTTGATAACCAAACAGTTTGTTCTAGAGAAGTTGGTTATAGGAAATCATTTGATTCATTAGAGCAAAATGCAGCCTAAAATATTTCCCCTAATTGTTATCTATTTTCAATATAATTTCAATTAGACCCTTAGCCAATGACAAAATTATTCATCTGATTCTCAAAAGAATTCATGTAGACTACTTTGATTGAAGGGTTACCTATTGATGATTAGAGGTGATTTGTGAAGGGGCAAATAATCCTAGGGCAGCTAGTTGATGCAGTGGGCTTGGATTCAGGAAGTTCAAACCTGGCCTCAGACACCTAGCTGTGTGTCCCTAGACAAATTATGTCACCTGTTTGCCTCAGTTTCCTCATCTGTAAAATGGGTATAATAATAATAATAATAATAATAGCAAAGGGATCAAATAAAATGATAATTGTAAAACATTTAGCACAATGATTAGCATGTAATGTTATATAAATGTTAGCTATTATTATTATCTAATATAATACTTTAAGATTTATAGAGTGTTTTATAGATAATATCTCATTTGATCCTTACAACTACCCTGTCAATTAGGTGATATTACCCCCATTTTACAGATGAGGAAACCTAGGCAGAGGGAAGGTAAAATGATTTTGCTTAAACTCTGTCAACCAGTAAGTGTTTGAGGCAGAGTTAGAACTCATTTCTTCCTGACTCTAAGGATTGTGAAATTCTGTCCACTGTTGCCAACTAACTTCCCCTCAATGAAGTGATAGACTTTTGAGTAATAACAGGAGTTCAAGGTTCCTAAAAAATAATTCTTGAAAAAAAGCTTATTTTTAAGCTTAGACAAATGAGAAATCAGTGGCATCAGGCTTGAAATAACCTGGCTTTTTGTGAATCCCTGAAAAATTGCAATTGTTGGCAAACTTTGATAAGACAATCTGCCTCAGAGGTAGGTACCTTGGTGTAAGGAGACTGTATTCTTCAATACAAAATTTGGGATCCTTGAGGTAAAGTTGTTTCAGAAATTCATAAAGGTGAGAAAATATATATATATACTCTATTGTCTGTTATTATCACTCAATCCATACAAAACAGAAGCAGACTGGGAAGGGATGTCAATGCATACAATTCTCAATCAATGAAAACATGCATTTCATTTTCTTCTGTTTCTTCCATTAAATCATCCCCATACTACTCAAATGAAATGGAGATTTGATAAATAATCCAGATAAAAATCTTTCAAAAAAAAATAGGCTCTAAAGAGAGGCAACATGCTAGAGTTGATAGGGAGTTGGTCTAATGGTCAGGAGGGTGTAGATTTAAGATCTCCCTTAACAGATATTGCCTTTGTGACTATGTGCAAGTCACTTAACTCCTTAGTGTCCTTAACCAAACCCCTAAGACTAGAGTATAGTTGAGTTGATGTTTAAGAGTGAAGTTTCTTCCAAAACAGTTCCAAACTCCCTATTCCCACCAGCAGAAAAGAGGACAGGAACACTGAATAATTTAAGCTCTAAAGTGAACATTTTGGTTCTGCTCATCTATGAAATTCACTGAGTAATTTCTGTCTTTTTAATTTGGGATATATAGCTTGTAGCCTCATATTTATTTTAAGAATTTGCTTTTTTATATATTTAATATGTTTATAATTATTACAAATCCAAAGAGCCATTAGGAATGCTGAATTAATCAATGTAATTATCACTGATGGGAAAACTAGACTCTTTCTGAGACATAGCTATGAAGTAGACCATTTGCTTGGCTTTGCTGTTCCTTTACCATTCCTAGAGAAATGTTTGTAATGTTTGTTTAGAAGTCAGCCTTTCAAATATGCCATATAATCTCTTCATAAGAAAAGTGGGTACTTTAAATTATATATCTTTTGAATGCTAGTTTCTTTTTTAACTCAATATTTCCCTCAATTACATGTAAAAACAATTTTCAACATTTGTTTTTTTTCTAGGTTTTTTTTTTTTGCAAGGCAATGGGGTTAAGTGGCTTGCCCAAGGCCACACAGCTAGGTAATTATTAAGTGTCTGAGGTCGGATTTGAACTCAGGTACTCCTGACTCCAGGGCTGGTGCTCTATCTACTGTGCCACCTAGCCGCCCCTCAACATTTGTTCTTAAAAATTTTTTGAGCTCCAAATTCTCTTTCCCTTTCCTTCCTTTTCCTTCCCCCCGCCCCAGAAGGCAGGCATTATGGTATAGGCTAAATATTTGCATTTATGCTAAACATATTTCCATGGTAGTCATATTGTGAAAAAAAATCAGACAAAAAAGTAGAAAAAAAAGGAAAAGTATTCTTCAATATGCTTTAGACTCTTATCAATTCTTTCTCTGGAAATGGATACCATTTTTCATCACAAGTACTTCAGAATTGTCTTGGATCATTGTATTGAGCTAAATCATTCAGAGTTGATTATCATGAAAAACTGATTTTGATCATTTCACTTTGCATCTGTTCATTTAAGTCTTTCTATCATATACAATAGCTTGTTCAGCCATTCTCCATTGGAGGCTATATTCCCCTCCATTTCCAATTCCTTGACATCATCAAAAGAGCTACTATAAATATTTTTTTGTACATATAGGTTCTTTTCCTTTTTGTTTTTTTATCTCTTTGGAATATAGACCTAGTGGGGGTGGTTACTGGATGAAAGGGTATGCATGATTTTATAACCCTTTGGGTATAGTTCTAAATTATTGCACAGAATGGATGAATCAATATATCACTTTACCAACAAGGTATCTCAATTTTCCCTTGTCCCTTAGATACTAAACTTCATCCAACTGGCCAAAAAAAAATCCATGGGTTCTTGGAATAATTAGGAGTTTCCAGGTAGTTGAAAATTCACAACAAAAAATGCACATAGGCTCACCCCCTCACTCCCTAAATCACTTCCCTGAGCTTCCAATCAGTGTTTCTCTCTCTCTCTCTCTCTCTCTCTCTCTCTCTCTCTCTCTCTCTCTCCCCCCCTTCCTAAGAATTCATATCCTCTTAGCTCTGTTATCATTAGATTAAGAGAAGTATCATCCTGCAGCAAATGAAGCATTTCTCCATAGAGCCAAATTCACATGGCATCTTAGCCAAGAGGTTTAAAAAAAACCAATTCTTTGAGTCCCATTGGCCAATATCCTTTGGAAATGCACACACATTCCACTTTGTCTGATAAGATTAGATTTAAAATGGAGATGGTAAAGAAAGGAAGAACAAATTAAAAATGTAAGGATCTATGAAATCTATTCCTTAAGGTACTATCAGTAACTAAGAAGTCTCAGGTAAATCATTTCTTTTCTGAGTCTAAATTTAACTCCAGTTTCTGACAAAACATATTAATGGTTCCAGCTGTCAACAAATAAAATAAACTACTAATGAGCATTTGAAAAACCCAATATTTGTGCTCACTTCAGCAGCACATATACTAAAATTGAAATGATACAGAGTTTAGCATGGCCCCTGAGCAAGGATGACATGCAAATTTGTGAAGCAAAAAACCCAATATTTTTCAAAATGCCAAATAATAAGCTTAATATAGTTATCTCACGTCAGCCCATTATGATAAAAGTAAGGAAAACATGTTCAGGTTTATTTTCTCTATCTCTCTGTCTACCCATCCATCCATCCATCCATTCATCCATCCATCCATCTATCTATCTATCTCTATCTAAATTGAGGCAAATGTGATATACAGTAGTATTGCTATGCTTCTCAAAGCAGGTGTGCTTTAAAGGACTGTGTCCTATGTTCAGATAGAGGCCAAAGTTTCAATTCAATTCTACAAGTATTAATTATTTACTATGTGGTAGGGCTTGAGATAGGCCAAGGAGATAGACACAAAAATGAAACAGGTCCTGCCGTTAAGGTATTAATATTTTCAGACTTTTTTAAAATTTCAGTTTATTGATCAGTTTTATGGGGTTTTTTATGTTTAAAAATATTAGCTGGAAGGGAAGAGAAGAGATTCTGAAGGAAATTGCTGTTGATGAAAAACCCAAAAAACTCACAAAATTTTATTTAAAAATTCTAATTAAGTTATTTTTTAAACTTTAAATTAAACTCATTTGATGTATAATTTTAAATGAATTCATTTGGTTTTAACAAAAGCAAAAACATCCCTTCATTCCTCTAACTTAAATCCACATTTTTTTAGGTTCATGTTGCTTTGAACAGATTTATTAGGTAAGAAAGCTGAAAATTGCAATTTTATTAACAGTTTCTATTTGTTCCTTACCATCATACTATAGCTAGACATTAATGTAATGGCTGTTGATATAAGCACAAAGAAGTGTGGCCAGGGGTAGAACCTACATGAACCATGTTAGGTTTGCCAAAGAACAGTGAGGTACAATATTGTTATTTAAAAAAAAATTCTTCTGAGTTTCCCTAGATGTTACTGTGATTTTTAGAATTAAGTTTTCCCCAGATTCCTTATTACAGCAACAACAGGACTACCATGATGAAAACCTACTCTTTTTGTTACCAGTTTTACAGCATCCTCACAGAGAGCAGAGCTCTGAGGTTGTTGTTGAATTATGTTGTGGACATTTGTTAGTTATTTCCTGCCTCTGTTCTCTGATACATTCACCCTTATAAAAGAACATTTGTTAAGGGCCTATATGTGAGTTGAAATCATGTTTGTTTTAAGTTTTAAGTTTATGTTACTAATCTATTTTCTCTCCTATCTAAATCTTTGTTCCCTTTACAAAGATTTGTTAATCCCCTTACATATTTTTCTGAACCAAAGAACAAAGAGCCCTGTGAGTGACTGGGGGGTGCTGTAAGCAGCTCCTGGATTGTGAGTTTGAGATCTCTTTTCTGTAGAGTACTTCAATATGTACAATTAAGCTTAATATCCCTAATTTTTGCTTTCTTGGACTTTTAGAACTGAATTTGAGGTTGAGTGGCACTTGAGACATTAGAGAATGGAATTTTACTACTCACTGCTGGAGGTGTCTGTCTTCCTTCATTCACTCCTCCCTCCCTCCCTTTATTCCTTCCTTCCTTCCTTCCTTCCTTCCTTCCTTCCTTCCTTCCTTCCTTCCTTCCTTCCTTCCTTCCTTCCTTCCTTCCTTCCTTCCTTCCTTCCTTCCTTCTCTCCTTTTCTCTTTCTTTTGCATTTATTTCCTTATTCTCTTGTTTATCCCTCTTCAAAGAAAAAAGGAAAAACAAAACCCTTGTAACAATTATGTAGTGAAGGAAAACAATATTCTATAGGTCTCTCTTCTCCCCTAATTTCTTT